>NW_024111949.1:0-54619 GCF_003073215.2 Triticum urartu | reverse complement strand
ATATATATATATTGGAGTATATGGAACTCTTTTAATAGCTAGTACAAAAGCTAGCACCACAGTACCACAGTTAAAGAGCAGCACAACACAATATCCATATAGTTTGTACTATACTGTTTCCACAGGCCACAGAGACACAAGTGCGACCGTGCTCTTATCACATCAATGACTTGAGCGATCGGGCTTTCAAAGGCTTCTTACCCCTCTTCTTCGACGGGTTCTTGCTCACCTTAATGTTTTCGCCATTGTAGTCAGGCGAGTCTTCATCGCTGCTATCATCGTCGTAGCCAGCGATCATGACATCAGTGCAGATGTCGGACCTAGCCTTGTCAATGTATTCTGACTCCGACACGAATTGATTTTCTTCGTCAACAACTCCAACCATACCTGCACTAAAATCGACGTGGTGTTCAGGCGACACCTCCTCTTTCTGTTCAATAGGTTCTGGCAAACTGCTTCATCCGCGTTGCCTCTTGGTGTTGCCTGACGGGCTGAACCCATCATAGTAGTAGAACCCTAGTCCCAAGTCACGGTGGGAAGTGATCCTCTTGCTATGAGGTGGCTTCGAGATGGCAACGGGTTTCCGGTGAGAGTGTTGCAAGCAGTACGAGTTGGGCTAGCTTGTGGGCCGCCCGTAGAACCGCCTTTCATTCTGCTTGCATGGCCATCCTCCTCTGGCAGCATCACTCTCATTTGCCTCCACCTCCCCCTTCCCTTTTTTCTCTGGCTTGCTCTTGTTCTTCTCTTCCTCACCCCTCGTTGTGGTGCTCTTGTTTTTCTCAGAGTTCTTCTCCACGACACGCGGTTCCAAGATGATGTCATTGAGCATGTCAACGGCCATCTCCTCTTTTTCCTCAATGGAATCGGCACAAGTGGTGGCTGGGAAATGATACCTAGATCCCCAGGGGTGGTGTTTGGGAAGGCTAGGAAGGCCATCCCAGAAGTAAGTTTCCTTGAATTGCTTGTCATCCTGAAAAACATGAAAAGTGAAAAATCAAAAAAATGAGCCCCTGGTCAAGGAAAGAGATATACAATAATGAAAAATAATGCTGAGTTATAGGGGGCTGCAGTGAAGGAAGTACATGACAGCAGGCAAAGTGTTCGTGGAGGTTGATCTGAATTGTAACTTTAGGTGCCCTGTGGTTAGGTCAAAACTTTTGTTACTGTTGTTTTTTATCTTTGATGTTAGCATTTTGCGGCAGCTAAACTCTTTTCTTGTTGCACTTGGATACTCATGCTGCTGCACCTTGGTTTTGTTTCATTATCGTTAGATTGTGGAACCTGATCCTTTGTGAGGATGGTATGGAAAAAAGCAAAAATCAGAAAATACATGCATTTTCGACCGACACATGTACATGTAAGTGAAATGGAGTGGATGCACGTAGGTACGGCTCGCATCGTTTCCAACCCTTGCAGGCACGCCGCCGCTGGCTGGCTGGTCGCAGATTACCGCGCCTGCAGAAACAAGCAAGCAAACGCGAGGCGCGCGGAGGGATGGAAACCCTAGCAGCCAGCAGGGACGTGTCCGGGCGGACGAGCCAGACCCGCGCGCGAGCAGCAGCGGCCAGACGGGCAACCTCGGCAGAGGAGATCTAGCAAGGGAGGGGGATCGCACGCTGCTGTACAGGGACCGGCGGCCGGCGGCGCGGAAATGGGCAATACATCCAAGATGCAGGATACGGCAAGCTACGAGCATGCATCGAGTGGGGCAAGAAAATTACCTCGGGATCTTGGATGCCGAGTTGGTCCATCAGGTCCACTACCGCCATGTTCGTCACGCAGGGCGGCGGGCCGCCGGCGTCGGCTGGCGGGAGCGGGGGCAGATTGGGTCGAGGCGGCTGGGAGGAGGAGGAGGCGGAGGGGGCGACGCCGAGCAGGAGGGAGGCGGCCCTGCGGATTCGCATGGCTGGCGCCGGAGGGACGGAGAACGAGGGGAGCTCTTGGGATCTGGATGGTGGCGCTGGCGAGGTAGGGTTTGCGATTTGGGTAAGAGGCAGGACTAACTGAGACGATGGCAGGACACGCGAAGACCAGTGTGAGGTGGACGAGGCCCCACTTGTTAGTGACGGCACCGATTTTGCTGAAAGGGCTTGCCTGCTCATGCCTCACATCCGTGCTCCAGCAGGCTTAGCGGCTGTGATTGGTTGTTCGATGGCCCACACCCACACCTTCTCTTCCCCGTCTCCCCTCTTCTGTCTGAAAAAGCCGTACCCAAAACCAAAATCAGGGTACACCAAGTTCACCAAAAATAAAAAAGGAAAAAAATTCCCTCAAAGAAAAAAAGTTTCACCAGAAAAAAGCCCCAGGGTATACCACGAGATGTCTTGCGATGAAGCATTTTTTTTGGACAAGTGGTGGCGCCTGAGGCGCCCTGTATATCATTTTCTTCCTGATCATCTTCCAACCAAGCGCTTTGGACATTGGTTCCTCTTTTATTCCTACCACGAAATTCCTAATAATCGTCATGAGCTTTGCTATCAACTTCGGAACTTCCTGCAAAATGAAATGTTACACATGTAATACACGGGGATGGAAGCAAAGACATAATTAGTAAGAGTCAACCTAGCTGCATGAGAGGTCTTATTGGCCTTATAACCACTAAGTTTAATACGGGATTTCTCAGCCACAAAGTCATAACCAGTAGATCTATTATTGGCTGGAAGGATTAAAGGCTGGCCAAGATGAACAGAATTAGCATCGACAGGAAAAAAATCTTTTATTGCCTTCCTTAATGTTAACATCAACGTTTGAGCTAAAAATTACCTGATTTATTCCAACTAGGAGTTTGACCTGAAAGGTTGCAGAATCTCTGAAGAATATGAAACATCTGAGTAGCTTCAGTAATGGTGGCTTGACCGCAATTTAATAAATCATTTGTAAACAAGAGTGAGTGGATGGATGGACAACCAGGGCCTAAAGATATGCCTATCACACGACATGAGCACATGGCCTCTTGGAGAGATATAGAAAGCTCGTTAATTACTACGACAAACAAGTAAGGAGATAATGGACATCCTTGTTTAACCTCCCTGCAACTCTGGAAGTGGCCGTAAGAGTGGCCATTAATAGTAACAGAAAAAAGGAGTTGCAATACAAGCATAAATCAAATTGATATATAGAGTGACTATGAAGCCCTTTTCGAAAGAGAGCTTGCATAGTGAAATTCCATTCTAGTCTATCAAAAGCTTTGGCCAAATCTATTTTAAGCATGAAAGCAAGAGCTTTCCAAGATTTCAAAGCAAAAGAGTGGCTTATTTCCTAAGCTACGATGATCTTGTTACTGATTCTCCTACCCTCAATGAAAGCCTGTTGAGATTCATGAATGTAGTGTAGCAAGTGAGGTTTGAGTCTATTAGCTAGGGTTTTTGCTTTGATTTTGTAAATAACATTACACAAGCTAATAGGTCGAAAATCAGCAGGAACAAGAGAGGCAAGTTTTGTTTGGAATGAGTGCTATGAGAGTATCATTTAGATGGGCGGGAAGTATACCTTTTTCATAGAAATCTCTTACCACTTTGACTATGTCATCTCCAATCCAATCCTAACCTGCTGTGTAGAAAGCTACATTCACTAGTAGAAAAAGGGGCTTTCGTTCGGGCCTGGCCAGCCTATTAGTCCCGGTTCTTCCACGTACCGGGACCAATGGATGCATTCGTCCCGGCATTTGGGTGCTCTAGCTCACCTCCTATGCACACGAGGTGTTCGATGAAATGCCCAAGCCACGCTAGTTAAGCTTTCTCCTCTCGAAGCTCGACCTCCAATCTCCATTTTCCCCGAGATTTGTCTAGGTTTAGCGGTCCGTCCCGTCCCCGTCTTCACCGCCGTCGATCGCCCGCGCCGATCTCATCGCATGCACCACTGTGGTGAGCCTCTTATCTTCTTCTGAAAGAAAAAAAATTCTTACTTTAGATAGATACTTGTCTAATTTTCCTACTTTTATTATTGCTTATGCTTATATAGTGCGATGGTTTTGGTATCCACCCCCGTCGGCCCTCGTCCTGGCTATGATTCGGATGTGGTATATATTTATCTTTTATAACTATTTGGTTCATTTATTGTTTATGACAATTATGCCGACCAATGTGACATAGATTTTATTTATGTAGGAGGTAGTTGAACCGGAAATTCCAACCGACCCTATTGTCGAGAGGTTAAATTTAGTTGAAGAAGAAAACAATTACTTGAAGGAAAAAAAATTGAGGAGGAGAAGATGATATTGGAGTTGCATGTTGCGGATGTCGTCGATGATCACAAGATCAAGATGGATGCAATGCGCTTGAAGATTAGAAAGATTAGAAAATATGCCATTCATACCGAGGCTTGGTATCATTATGCCATTGGATCAATTGTTACCTTGGTTGTGATTATGATCGCATTTGTTGTTGCATTGAAGATGTTTTACATAGTTTCAATGTATGGTTTAACTAGATGCTCTGGAGAGCTATATGTTGTTCAATGAGAACTATGTATGTACTTTGTTTTTAATGTGATGATGAACTTCTATTAATTTGGTCACTTATCTATCATGAGAGCTATATGTACTAAATTGATGATGTGGCTTTGAATGTTGCATTTTATACACGAAGTGCATCATCTTTCTTTTGCACATGCTATGTGGGTGAAATGATGATACCATGCCAACTTTCAACCTTTTCAGAGTTCATTGTAGTGCTTTTCAATTTCAGGGTCTTATAGCTCAAAATAATCAGTAAATGCATGAAAAATAACAAATGAAGTCAGAAAGGGTTGAAAATTGATGATGTGGCTTTGAATGGTGCATTTTGAACACAGAAAAAGTATGGAGTTCAAATAAGTTCAAAAAATGAAATCCCTTTGTAACAGACGAGTTTCCGTATGAAACCCTGATACTTCGAAAGAGATTGTCCGTTTTGTACACGAAGTGCATCCAGTTTTTGCCGTAAGCCTCTCTACTTTCTTGCACATGCTATGTGGGTGAAATGATGATACCATGCCAACTTTCAACCTTTTCAGAGTTCATTTGTAGTGCTTTTCAATTTCAGGGTCTCTTGATGAAAAATCAGTAAATGCATGAAAAATAACAAATGAAGTCAGAAAGGTTGAAAATTGATGATGTGGACTTTGAATGGTGCATTTTGAACTATGGAGTTCAAAATTTCAAAAAAATGAAATCCCTTTGTAACAGACCCGTATGAAACCCTAAATACTTCGAAAGAGATTGTCCGTTTTATACACGAAGTGCATCCAGTTTTTGTGTAAGCCTCTCTACTTTCTTGCACATGCTATGGGTGAAATGATGATACCATGCCAACTTTCAACCTTTTCAGAGTTCATTTGTAGTGCTTTTCAATTTCAGGGTCTTATAGCTCAAAATAATCAGTAAATGCATGAAAAATAACAAATGAAGTCAGAAAGGGTTGAAAATTGATGATGTGGCTTTGAATGGTGCATTTTGAACACAGAAAAAGTATGGAGTTCAAATAAGTTCAAAAAAATGAAATCCCTTTGTAACAGACGTTCGTATGAAACCCTGATACTTCGAAAGAGATTGTCCGTTTTGTACACGAAGTGCATCCAGTTTTTGCCGTAACCCTCCTTCTCTTGCACATGCTATGTGGGTGAAATGATGATACCATGCCAACTTTCAACCTTTTCAGAGTTCATTTGAAATTGCTTTTCAATTTCAGGGTCTTATAGCTCAAATCAGTAAATGCATGAAAAATAACAAATGAAGTCAGAAAGGGTTGAAAATTGATGATGTGGCTTTGAATGGTGCATTTTGAACACAGAAAAACTATGGAGTTCAAAAAAAAAAATGAAATCCCTTTGTAACAGACGAGTTTCCATATAAAACCTCATACTTCGAAAGAGATTGTCCGTTTGTACACAAAGTGCATCCAGTTTTTGCCGTAACCCTCTCTACTTTCTTGCACATGCTATGTGGATGAAGATGATAGAAAATTAACTAAAAAACTTTTATAAAACTCTAATAGCAAAAGGAATGAACTAAAAAGCTTTTATATAGTTTTTTTAAACTAAAATTATATAAAATTCATGCCACTGAAATTATCAAAGTATTTTCTGTTCAAAACATGAAAAGCAGAAAGAAACAAAATAAACTTTAATAAAAAGTAGAAACAAAATTAAATAAATTAAATTTAATAAAATAAATAAGTAGAAACAAAATAAAATAAGTAGAAACAAAATAAAACAAAATTAAATTTAATAATAAATAAGTAGAAACAAAATATAAATAAATTATAAAATAAAGAAGTAGAAACAAAATAAACTTATAAAAGTAAAATAAATAAACTTTAATAAAATATAGTAAGTTTTTTGTTGTAAGTAGAAACAAAATAAAAAAAATAAAGCAACAAAAAAATAAAAAAAAGTGCCAACTACTGGGCCACCACGGCCTGAATACGACTAGAAACCCTACCATGGGCCAGGATTCAGGCCCGCAGAAGGCCCATCAGGCATAGTAGTGACAATTAGGCTCGTAAGCCTGCAATCAAGAGGAGCTCGAAGAGGGGTGCGGCAGTGGGGCTTATAAACCACTCCGCGCCCCTCTCAACTAGCGAGGTGGGACTAAAGTTTTGGCCACGGGGAGCACGAGGCCTTTGGTCGTTGGTGGCACCAACCGGTACCAAAGGGGGGCATTCGTACCGGTTTGTGCACCAACCGGTATGAATGCCCCCTTTGGTACCGGTTGGTGCCACCAACCGGGACCAAAGGCCTCTCGCTTTGAAAAGAGACCTTTGGTCCCGGTTGGTGGCACCAACCGGGACTAAAGGGGGCATTGGTCCCGGTTGGTGCCACGAACCGGTACCAATGCTTCGTGTATATAAGAAACCACTTAGCAGTTTCTGCAAAAATCACTTCTTCTCCGCCCCGACGCCCCCACTCTGCTCCTCGTCGCCGTGCCGCCGATCCCTGCCCCGACGCCGTCAGGCTGCTCCACCTCGCCGTCGCCGCCGAGCCCTGCCCCGACGCCGTCAGGCTGCTCCACCGCGTCATCCGAGCCAGTCGGCTGCTCCACCTCGCCATCGCCGCGCCGTCGCTCACTGCCCTCGCCACTGGGGTGTGTGGCTCGGCTTCAGGCCGCCCCGCCGACGTGCGTCGCCGCCACTGCCGCCCCGCGCCCCTGCTCGCCCCGACGCCGCCGCCGCGTCGCCCCTGCCGCCCCGACGTCGCCCTTGTGAGCACCGCTGCCGGCCCCGCCCTGCCGCCGTTATTTTTTACATGTTTTTAGATGTTTTTATTTTTCATATATGTATGTATGTATTTTTTTAGATATATGTATTTTTTTATGTTCATATATGTATGTATGTATTTTTTACATGTTTTTGTATGTATGTATGTATTTTTTCAATTGTAATATGCATGATGTTTTAAAAATACATTAATTTTAGTACATTAATGTTCTCTGATTTAGTACATTAATTTTAGGTTAGTTTCATTTTTAGAAAGTTTAGGAAGAAGGAAGAGAAGGAAGAGAAAGAAAAAGTTTTATATATGCAAAAGTTACATTTTTAGAAAAGTTTTATATATCTAGCTAGGAAGGAAGAAGAAGAAAAAGAATGAGAGGAAAAAGGAAAATAAGAAGAGGAAGAAAGGAGAAGAAGAGGAGAGGAAGAAGAGGAGAAATAAATAAGAAGAGAAAAAGAAGAAAAAGAAGAGGAGAAGAAGAGTGATAACTTCGTTTAGTTTTAGGATTATTTTAGTTTATGTTTAGTTTAGGAAGAAGGAAAAGAAAAAGGAGAAGAAGAGGAGAGGAAGAAGAGGAGAAATAAATAAGAAGAGGAAAAAAGGGGAAAAAGAGGAGAAGAAGAAAGGAATAGAGGAGAAGAAGAGAAAATAGAAAATTCTATTTTCTCTTCTTCTCCTCTATTCCTTTCTTCTTCTCCTCTTTTTTCTTCTTTTTTTTCTTCGATCTTCTCCTTTATTCCTTTCTTCTTCTCCTCTTTTTATTTCTTCTTCGTCTTCTTATTTTTTATCGGTATGTCGTTGTCGATATACCCCGTCCCGATAACTTCAACATGAGGGAGGGGGGAGGGGTCGCCGAGGGTTGGGGCGGAGGGGCGGGAACTAGCTAGGGTAGAGGGTCGAGGGTCACCGAGGGGTCGAGGGGAGGGGTCGTCGTATGTTGTCGTTGTCGATATACCCCCTCTCGACCGTGATAACTTATACCACGGGAGCACCCCCCGGCCCTCTCGCTCGACCAAAACTCTCGAGGACACCCAAACCCTAGAAAAAAACGATGTCGGTCTCCTACCCCCTCCCGCCGCGCCCCTACCCGATCGACAAACTCTCTTGAGGCCACCCAAATTTACCAAGTTAAAAGAGCGTTGTCGTCGAGGCCACCCCAAACCCTAGAGAAGCGTCGAGGCCAGGCCACTAATATGATTCCTTATTGTGCTTAGCTAGCTAGTTCAACGTTTGCCACTAATATATCCATCTGTCATGTTTGAATAATAATTGCCATGTTGTAAATATTTGCAGAAACTATGGATCCGCACCCCCGAGACGAAGCAAAGAAGCGGTGTTGGGGGAGATAATCGCACACGAAGTGATGCCGTCTTGTCGTTTCTCAACGACACATGCACCGATGGTCTGGAAAGACAGGATGAAGAAGCAGGCTACAACGATGATCAAACAATGGAGGAGGAAGGACACCGTGATGACGGCTCCGGTGACCGAATGGAGGGGGAAGGACACCGTGATGACGGCTCGAGGGGGAAGGACACCGTGATGACGGCTCCGGTGACCGAACGGAGTCCGGCCAGGTATATATATTAATTAATTAAGCATGTGCTGACTATAGCTAATTGATGCATTAATTGTTTTTGGTATGTACACATATTAACTCTCTTCTTTTTCTTCTTTTCTAGCCCTCCGGATCGAGCAACACTTCGGTAACGAGACGAGGCCCGAAGAGAAAGTTGCGCACGGATGAAAGGTACACGATCAAAATTGATCGCGCTGGCCAACCGATTGAACCCCTCCGGACCAAGCAAAAATTTAATGCTCAGTGCGGGGTTCTAGTTAGGGACATGATCCCGATCAGCATCGAGCAATGGTTGAAGCCTAAGGACAAAGACTCTCAGGTGTCTTATGTCAGCGATAGGCAGAAAGCTGATCTTTGGACCGCGCTGCAGGAAAATTTCACCTTCCCGCCAGAGGAGGATCGAGAATCCAGTTAAAAAGCCAATGATCAAGGCTTATGCTCTTAAGAAGATGGCTGAGCTATTCAGGAGGTGGAAGAATGAGCTGAAATCACCGTTTGTCGACAAAGACAAGACTCCAGAATTCATCGGCCGATTTGAGAAGATCCAAGATCGGTGGCCCGCATTTGTCACCAAAAAGAAATCTGAGAGAGCAGCGAAGATGTCAGCGACAAACAAGAAAAATGCTGCAAAGAAGAAGCAGCACCATCGCATGGGGTCAGGTGGCTACCTGAAAGCCCGGCCGTTGTGGGATAAGGCTGAGAATGACCTCATTGCTAACGGGATCGAACCAGAGACGTGACGCTGGCCAGACCGTTGCAGGACTTGGTTCTTAGGGATTGGGGGAAAATTGGACCCTATAACAGGGAAGTGCGTTTGGACCAACGAGCAGCTGAACACACCCATCGTGAAGCTTTAGGAGTATATCGAAAAGGCGCAGCAAGGGACGTTCGTTCCGGACAGAGAGAACGACGAGCTCACAGAGGCCCTCGGGAATCCTGAGCACCCCGGACGGAGAGGAGGCACGCCAGGCTCCCTTTCGTGGAAGGCTGGATTTCCCGACGCAGGCGGTTACAAATGCCGGGAGAGGAAGAAGAAAATGGAGTTGACCCAACTACATGCGCTGCACGCAAGGGTACAAGCGCTAGAGGAACGAGACGAGGCCCGCAGCGCGCGACCTGCCGAAGCTGCTACACCCGAAGCTACCCCGCCATCTCAGCGGAGAAGCAGCGTGGCTTCCATGGAGCTGCTTCAGGAGCCTGTCTTCACGGCTCCTGCTAGCTACCCCGTGGACTTAATCATGGAGTCTCACAATTGCCACCTTATGACGCAATGGATGAATATGAAAGTCAACGCGGCTGTTGGCTCTGTTGCACGCCCTGAACCTGGCGCAACTTTTCACTGCCGGCCGATTCCAGAAGGATATGCTAGGGTGATGGTCGATGAAATCACAGAAGGATTTGAGGACCTCTAGCTTGACCACCCTACTGGTGACGGGGAGACTCGGCTGGGTTCTGCTCTGAAGACTCCATGCCTATGGCGGAAGGAGCACATCAACCTTCCGAACTGGATGCCTCCGCCTCCTCCTCCTCCTCCTCCGGCGAGTCAGGGCACTCTGCCTCCTCCACCGCCTCCTCCTCCGGTGAGTGATCAGGGCACTCAGCCTCCTTCTCCGGCATGTGGCGGCACTCCGCCTCCTTCTCCGCCTGCGCCGGCGCGCCCGAGCAGTCACCAGCCTCCTTCTCCGGCGTGTGGCGGCACTGCGCCTTCTTCTCCGCCCGCGCAGGCGCGCCCGAGCAGCCACCAGCCTCCTCCTTCTCCACCTCGCCAGCAAGGGCGGAAGAGACCCGCCGCCGCCCCGGCTGCTCCGGCGCGTTGTAGTCCTTCTCCTCCGCCTCATAAGCAAGCACGAAAGAAGACAGCCGCAGCCGCTCCGCCTGCTCCGGCGTCTAGCAGTACAGCCAGAGGCAGGCAATACATATTCGGTCCACCTCTCAAGCCTCTAGAGAAGTTACCATACGAGAGGACCGTGGAAGAAAACGCGAAGATCGTGGAAAAAGAAGTGAATGACTTCTTTGAAGGGGTGAAAGCAAAGAGACATCCACCTCCGGAGGAGAAGGTAGACCGGGTGAAAGCAAAGCGCACACTCGATGCCCTGAGGAAAGCACCAAAGTCTCCGCCGAAAACCAACTATGAGCGCATTACTGCAAAGGTATATATCGAAGCGGGGCGGTTGGGAAATACTATCAGTGATCAAAGGTTAGCAGAACGACGAGTTGGGAAAAAATTGCCCAGCTCGGCGAACAAGCGGACCAATCGTGCCCCCCGCTCAAGGTGTCTAGCGATATCGTCGCTAATGATCCGGGGATGGTGCCCGGTTATAGCAATGTTGGAGATTACCTGCCCGACGATGTACATTATGATTTCTTGGAGGTGGACGAACATAGATACGAGTACGGGAAGCCTCTTGTCAAAGATGAAAGATCTCTAACAACGATGATGCGAAGATTCCATGATTGGTACATGAAAACCTGCAGAGAGTCTGGGGGGGCGAATACTTTGTATCTGAGAGTTAAAGAGGAGCACGACCTCGTTGGAATTGATTTGTTGACTGTTCCATTTGACGAGTTCTTCCAGTGGTTCAATCAAAAGGCCCTCGATAAATTAACGGTCACTTGCTACTGTCTGTAAGTACTACTTCTGTCATTAAGTCTCTATATATAGCTCAGCTCTTTCATTGCATGTATATATGATTATCCTCACTATATTGTGCAGATTGAAGATCGTCGAGTGCAGAAAAGAAGAAATGTATGATATTGGGTTCATTAACACAAATCTCGTAGATAAATTTGAGGTTGAAAAGAACATCGATGATGCTGAGGCCAACTTGCTCAAATCATTGATAGTAAATCAAAACAAAGATAAAATACTCATTCCTTACAACTTCAAGTGAGTGTTACTATCTTGTGCATATTCGGTTTCCCTTATTACTCGAGCGAGGTTATAGTAATATAATTGATGAGTTATGCATGCGTGCGCAGCTTCCACTATATTCTCCTGGAGATTAAGCTTGAGCAGGGACTAGTAATCGTCTTAGACTCGAGACGAAAATCTCCCGAGACCTATGCGTACATGACTAAAATGCTCGAGAAGTAAGTTCAATTGATCATTATCGCACCATATCGGCAACTTTTTGTTCATTTCCTGATATCAAGTAATTGTTTTCTTTGTCTTGCAGGGTTTGGAAAGTATTCACTGCACAAGCTCCGGGACTGTCGGGGGAGCTGCGATGGACATACCCGAAAGTAAGTAGTACTAGCTAGCTAGTTCCGCGCATCTCGATCCCGTTGATTCTAGCTACTTTCATCAATGCCATTTATAAATGCTTCATTATCAGTTTGATTGACCTCTATTTCTCGTAAAGTGTTTGTGGCAGGAACAAGGGAATGATTTCTGTGGATACTACGTGTGCGAGTTCATCTACAACGCGACTTGCAAAGATAAGCAGGGCTACTCTAAAAGACAATTTGATGTGCGTAAGCAATAATATTCACAATTTCATTTTATTACACCATCATTTCTGTTGAGTTTCATTCATATATATTTATTAACCCCCTTCTTCAAATTAGACGTGGGAGATGCGGAATGAACTCCTACCAGAAGATCGCATCAAAGCAATTCAAGAGGAATTAGCGCGATTCTTTTTTGACCACGTCATCAATAAAGCCGGAGAATACCATGTGGACCCTGAGTTCATATTTAATTAGGGCATTATATTGTAAGAGATCTTATATTGTATATATGTAGCCAGTAGCGTCGGATAGATATACAAAAACTTGTTGTTCGACCAATCTCTCGGAGAAGGAGAGGTCGATCACTTCTCTCGGTATGCAAGACGAACTTCTGTACTTAATGGTTTCCTTCATTTTCTTACTAGCTAGCGTGTCGAGGGCCTCTCTATACGTATAGTACGTAGCGTCGATCAAACACGGAGATAGGAGAGGACACTTCTCTCTATTAATTAATTAGCTACCTAACACAATATATGATACACCTTAAAGAACCATACAAAACCCCCAAATCCACCCTCCCCCCTTTCAGAAAAAAAAACCCTAGCCCCTGAACAGCTGACGCGTGGATGCCTATTGGTCCCAGTTGGTGCTACCAATCGAGACTAAAAGCCCTCCTGCCTGGGCTCGCCACAGCGGCCACGTGGAGGCCCATCTGTCCCGATTCGTATAAGAACCGGGACTAAAGGCCAAGGGCATTAGTAACGACCTTTTAGTCCCGGTTCCGCAACCGGGATAGATAGACCTTATGAACCGGGACAAATGGCCCTTTTTCTATGAGTGATTGAACCCATCTGGTCCTAGTGATGCATTCCTTCTCATTGCTCTAAGCATTCCCATATTTTTGTTTTATCAGGAATACTATAGGTGTAATCTCCTTCAATGCTTGGGTGCATAGAATGTATATAACCTAACATGATTAGTGTCAGAGGAAGAAAACACGTTTTTGAAATATTGGATAAAAAAATTGGCAATTGCATCTGGTTTGATATGCACCACACTGTTGTCATGTTTTATGGAAGCCATTCTATTCTTTCTTATTCTTTTGAGGACTGCATGATGGAAAAAACTAGTATTACGGTCCCATTTAATAGCCTAGTGCTTTTTACGAAGCATCAGTAATACTCCTGATATATAATATGTGGATGGAGCGAGTAGCCGGCGAACCACAGATGATCACGTCCAGACTGTCTGACGCTTGGCACCACGATCCATCCCCGACCTCACCACACCAGACCTAGCTAGCGTCTACATATGCTGGCCCTATACTACCACCTGCACTGAACGATTATTGATGGTGCGTGTTGTGCGCCCGTCCATTTTAACGATAGAATAATTAAAATTTCCATCTTGTGTTTCATGTGTATGGCTGACAGTCAGCCTAGTCGTCGTTTTCGTTCAATAACTCTGCATGTATAGTAAACATCCTTCAGCATGACATTAAGATAATGAAGCAATAATATTCACAGATTGGGCCATAAGAGAAAATGCGCATATTGCTATAGCACCTAGAAAAATCCAACAAATAAATGTGACAATGTTTCAATACAAAATCTTTGATACACGACAGTTGAGATATAGTAAAACTTAGATGCAGAATATTTTAATCATCCAATAACTTGAGGACGAATAAATATATGCATGAATGGCATGGATACTGGAAAAAAAAATCACTAACGTTTGTTAAAAGATAGTATAATATGAATGTAGGATTGTTTTTTAATAGAAGGGATGACTTCCCCGATTTCATTAACAAAACCAGCATCTTACTACAACCGTAGCACGCCTCCACCAAGAACCGCACGAAACCTCACCACCTACCAAAAAGGAGAAGAAAATACCAACCAAGCTAACATAAGCCCAGTTAAAGTAAACATATAGGGAAACTATACCCCATGAAAGCAGATAAGTCCAGCCCCATACACATCTGTCTCGTATCAGAAAACAAAAGGAAAACAGTTTCAGCACCAAATCCAATTCTTGCAGACAAACTTTTTCATGTCTTTTTGATCCGCCACCTTCTAGTCTTGGAATCCACGACCCCTAGCGCTGCCTTGCTTGGAAAATTTCAGCTACGACTTGATCTAGGAGCTTTGCACGTCACTGTAGGCCCAGTTTTGCGTCGTACATCCCTGCAAGACACTCCAATCATTAATCCAGTAAGAAACTCTAAAAAGAATTGCACCTGGCTCAGAGGGCCATTTTTTCTTGTGATAACAGGCTTAATTCCTTGCTTTCCAAATACTCCAGATAACTGCAGCAACACCAACAAAAAATGTTTCTTCATAGAACCCATGTTTTCCATCCAAACATTGAAACATGCATTTGTATCATAGAACTCATACTGGATCCCTAGACTACAACTAACTATGGTCCAAATGTATCTTGCCAAGGGATGCTGGAAAAAGAGGTGATCAATCATTTCATTTTCACAACATCATGGTCAATCAGAATCACCTCTATCCCCACGATGTAACAACACATCTCTAGTCAATATGCTTTGCTTCAAAACTAACTAGAGGAAATTCCCGATCCTTAGTGCGATTTTAACTTTCCCAAGGAATCTGTTCGGGGCTTTTGTGCCCATAGGAATTGCTGAGTAAAAGGATTTAAGGCCAACCGCAATTCATAACTACGAAAGTAAGAGGTCGGAAATCTGGGTATCCAAAGGTCCCTAAAGGACATGCCTTTTTTGCTCCTAGGATTGAAGAAGAGATTATACGAAAGACTATCAAGACTTCCTAATTATCTGACACTACCTATACTAAAGTAAGGTCTACTGACTCTGTCTGGAATTAGATTGGATAGGCTGATGGGAAATTTAGGAGTTGTGGAAATTAGAGACTTCCTTTCCATACTTACGAGAGACTCCGAGTACTCCGGTAAAGGCAGCGTATGCCCTAAGAGCCTATTTTTCCACAAAAAGAGGAAAGTCCCACACACAACCCCAAAAGAATAAACTGGATGGACCCCTATTCGCGTGCCTATGGACCGATGGTTCCCAACCAGTAACTAGTGCCCCCCCCCCTATGGACCACTCCTATATAACTCCAACAGAAAAGGGAGACAGAATATAAATGGAATATTATGGGCTTGCTCACCCTAAGCAACTGAAGGAAACTCATATAGAAATACATGTTTTGCTTCTGCATAAGAAAGGTCGCTACAAAGCTGGCTCACAGCAGTTCTCTCCTCTAGAGTGTAAAATCATGGATGGAGCTTGATGCAGCAGTCACTAGATTCCTACCTTTAGTGCTTGCCAATGGATGGTCCTTCTTTCCCTTCCGATACAAAAAAACTATTTATTGGCCTTCTCACTAGTGGTCTCAATCCTTGACTCCAGTATGTATCTCATATCAGGTGCCCTACTCCTTTATAGATAGATGCGTCTGGAGACTGATAACGCTTGTGATCTCTTTCTTTTTCTATTGGTTAAGGAATGCTAATAATGAAATAACTGATAGAGCTGCTAATGAATTTCATGTCCCTCTTCTCGGACGACTCACCAAAGCACGAAAGCCAGTTAGAAAATGGATTCCTATTTGAAGAGTGCCTAACCACATGGATAAGCTCACATTATGCAACGTCTGCTCCGCCCTTGTCCGTTTTGGCCCAAATGGACAAACGCGATGGCACAACGCGCGACCACAACCCCAAATTATGTCCCTTTGGCATCCGGCTCGACCCATTTACGGATCAAACTTGCTCCTAGTTTGCATCCAGACGAACAGCGAATGGACGCACACGCGCCCGTGCCTCGTCCGCCTCGGGCCTGCCTACCGGGCGCCCACCTACTTCCGTTTAGGACGCAGGCATGGGCGGGCCAACTTGTCAGCCACCTAGCCGCCCGTCCTCGTCATTTTTAATGTGGAAGCCATGGACCGGACAGTCCACAGACTTCTAGTTCCGGAGCCACGTGCCACCTCAAACCCCGGCCAGTACACCTCCACCTCCTCGGTGGCGGCCATGATGTCGAAGTGGATCCCCGGCAAGGGAAGCACGACCACTAGGCCAGGTCGTCCTCCGGTCTCCATAGCAGCTCCCACTAGTAGAAAAAGGGTCAAATGTGAAGCACATTAGTGCCGGTTTGAATTTGAGCTGGCACTAATGTGACCATTAGTGTCGGTTCCAACGGCTAGGCGGGCGGGCATCATTAGTACCGGTTCGTGGGCAACCTTTAGTACCGGTTCATGCCAAGAACTGGTACTAATGAGGCTGTGTCAGGCTATGGTCAGGCTGGGGCCCCCACGAAGACCTTTAGTACCGGTTCATGCCATGAACCGGTACTAGAGTTTCTTAGTAAACTGATTTTTAGTCCCACTTCGCCAAGAGAGAGGAAGTATGAGCGGTTTATAAGCCGTGAGTGCACAGACAATGACGAAGAGTTGCAATGCTCACCTGCATGTTGATTAGCTTCAAGCCTTGCGGAATAGCATAGATTGCACTAAGCTATGTGCAGTGCAGTCTACACTATTCCGAAAGGCTTGAAGCAATTTAACCAGCATTGCACCTCTTTTTTATTTTTAATAACTTATTTGAACTCCGGACTTCTTTTGTGTTCAGTATGCAGCATTCAAAGCGACGTCATCAATTTCCAACATGTTCTGACATCATTTGTTGTTTTTCGGTCATTTACCTAATTGTTTAGAGAGCTAAATGACCGTGAAATTGAAAATCACTACAAAATGAATCTGAAAATGTTGAAACTTGGCATGGTATCATCATATCACCCGCATAGCATGCGCAAAGAGTAGAGAGGGTCACGGCAAAAACTGGACGCACTTCGTGTACAAACTGGACAAACTCTTTCGGAGTATCAGGGTTTCGGACGAGAACTCATTGTTACACGGCCACTTCAATGTTTTTTAAACTTATCCGGACTTCTTTTGTGTTCAATATGCAGCATTCAAAGCGACGTCATCAATATCCAACATGTTCTGACATCATTTGTTGTTTTCGGTCATTTACCTAATTGTTTAGAGAGCTAAATGACCGTGAAATTGAAAATCACTACAAAATGAATCCTGAAATTGTTGAAACTTGGCATGGTATCATCATTTCACCCGCATAGCATGCGCGAAAGAGTAGAGAGGGTCACGGCTAAAACTGGACGCACTTCGTGTACAAACTGGACAAACTCTTTCGGAGTATCACGGTTTCGAACGAGAAATCATCTGTTACACGGCCACTTCAATGTTTCTTAAACTTATTTGAACTCCGGATTTCTTTTGTGTTCAGTATGCAGCATTCAAAGCGACGTCATCAATTTCCAACATGTTCTGACATCATTTGTTATTTTTCGGTCATTTACCTAATTGTCTAAATGACCGTGAAATTGAAAATCACTACAAAATGAATCCTGAAAATGTTGAAACTTGGCATGGTATCATCATTTCACCTGCATAGCATGCGTGAAATAGTAGAGAGGGTCACGGCAAAAACTGGATGCACTTCGTATACAAACTGGACAAACTCTTTCGGAGTATCAGGGTTTCGGACGAGAACTCATCTGTTACACGGCCACTTCAATGTTTTTTAAACTTATTTGAACTCCGGACTTCTTTTGTGTTCAGTATGCAGCATTCAAAGTGACGTCATCAATTTCCAACATGTTCTGACATCATTTGTTGTTTTTCGGTCATTTACCTAATTGTTTAGGGAGCTAAATGACCGTGAAATTGAAAATCACTACAAAATGAATCCTGAAAATGTTGAAACTTGGCATGGTATCATCATTTCACTCGCATAGCATGTCTGAAAGAGTAGAGAGGGTCACGGCAAAAACTGGACGCACTTCGTGTACAAACTGGAAATAGAAGAAAATAAATAGAAGAAAAGAAATAATTCAGAAAATAAAAAGCTATACAAAAAATTACTCAAAAAAAATAGAAGAAAATAAATAATGCAAGAAAAGAAAAAACTATATAAAAAACTACTCAAAAATAAATAGAAGAAAATAAATAATGCAGAAAAGAAAAAACTATATAAAAAATTTTGGTGGCGTTGCTGCCAGTGGGTCTGAAGGAAATATGCCCTAGAGGCAATAATAAAGTTATTATTTATTTCCTTATATCATGATAAATGTTTATTATTCATGCTAGAATTGTATTAACCGGAAACATAATACATGTGTGAATACATAGACAAACAGAAGTGTCACTAGTATGCCTCTACTTGACTAGCTCGTTAATCAAAGATGGTTATGTTTCCTAACCATGAACAAAGAGTTGTTATTTGATTAATGGGATCACATCATTAGGTGAATGATCTGATTGACATGACCCATTCCATTAGCTTAGCACCCGATCGTTTAGTATGTTGCTATGCTTTCTTCATGACTTATACATGTTCCTATGACTATGAGATTATGCAACTCCCGTTTGCCAGAGACACTTTGTGTGCTACCAAATGTCACACGTAAACTGGGTGATATAAAGGTGCTCTACAGGTGTTCTCCAAAGGTACATGTTGGGTTGGCGCATTTCGAGATTAGGATTTGTCACTCCGATTGTACGGAGAGGTATCTCTGGGGCCCTCTCGGTAATACACATCACATAAGCCTTGCAAGCATTGCAACTAATGAGTTAGTTGTGAGATGATGTATTACGAACGAGTTAAGAGACTTGCCCGGTACGAGATTGAACTAGGTATGGGATACCGACGGTCGAATCTCGGGCAAGTAACATACCGATGACAAACGGAACAACATATGTTGTTATGCGGTCTGACCGATAAAGATCTTCGTAGAATATGTAGGAGCCAATATGGGCATCCAGGTCCCGCTATTGGTTATTGACCGGAGACGTGTCTCGATCATGTCTACATTGTTCTCGAACCCGTAGGTTCCGCACGCTTAAGGTTTCGATGACAGTTATATTATGAGTTTATGAGTTTTGATGTACCGAAGTTAGTTCGGAGTCCCGGATGTGATCAAGGACATGACGAGGAGTCTCGAAATGGTCGAGACATAAATATTGATATATTGGATGGCTATATTCGGACACCGGAAGTGTTCCAGGTGATTTCGGAGAAAACCGGAGTACCGGAGGGTTACTGGAACCCCCCCCCCCCCCTGGGAGAAGTAATGGGCCATATGGGCCTTAGTGGAGAGAGAGAGGGGCAGCCAAAGGTGGGCCGCGTGCCTCCTCCCCCCTGGTCCGAATTGGACTAGGAGAGGGGGGCCGGCGCCCCCCTTTCCCTCTCCCTCCCCACTTCCTTCCCCCTCCTAGTAGGAGTCCTACTCCTACTAGGAGGAGGACTCCTCCTTGGCGCGCCTATAGGGTCGGCCGGCCTCCTCCCCTTGCTCCTTTATATACGGGGGCAGGGGGCACCCCTAGAGACACAAGTTGATCCACGTGATCATATTCTTAGCCATGTGCGGTGCCCCCTTCCACCAGTCTTCGATAATATTGTAGCGGTGCTTAGGCGAAGCCCTATGATGATAGTACATCAAGATCGTCACCACGCCGTCGTGCTGACGGAACTCTTCCCCGACACGTTGCTGGATCGGAGTCCAGGGATAGTCATCGAGCTGAACGTGTGCTAGAACTCGGAGGTGCCGTAGTTTCGGTGCTTGATCGGTCGGGCCGTGGAGACGTACGACTACATCAACCAAGTTAACGCTTCCGTTGTCGATCTACAAGGGTACGTAGATCACACTCTCCCCCTCTCGTTGCTATGCATCACTATGATCTTGCGTGTGCGTAGGAAATTTTTTGAAATTACTACGAAACCCAACACCTGCCAGACCTAGGGTGTGCAAATGCAGGCCCAGAAGGGCCAGCAGGCTCACAGGGCAGCGCGCCCTAGTTAATTAGGCCCAGAAGCCTGCTATATAGAGAAGCTCGAAGGAGCAGCCGCGGCTGGGTTTATAAACCAATGCGGCTGCCCTTCGCTCGGCGAGGTGGGACTAAACATGGTGCACCACCGGTGGCAGCACACAACCTTTAGTACCGGTTGGTGGCTCCAACCGGTACTAAAGGGGGGGTCTTTAGTACCGGTTCGTGGCACGAACCGGTACTAAAGGGGTCGTTTCCCGCCCCTTGGCCTGGCAAAAATTGGCTTTTAGTACCGGCACTAAAGACCCCTCCTATATATATGGAACCTACGAAAAAATCAGTTTCATCGACCACCAGTAGTTCTTCTTGATCCAACTTCTTCGCCGCGCCCGTCGCCCCATCGCGCGCCGCCCTCGCCGCCCCCGCCGCCCGTCGTCGCCATCACTGCCGTCGCCCACGCCACCTGTCGTCGCCGTCACTGCCGTCGCCCCGCCACCCGTCGTCGCCGTCACCGCCCGGCCCATCGCCCCTGCTACGCCCGTACGTCGCCGCCGCCTCTCGCCCGCCGCGCCCGTCCCTGTCGTCCCCCGTATGTCGCCGCCGCCTCTCGCCCGCCGCGCTAGTACGAACACCTATTTTGAATGCAAAACTTGGCAAGCACTATGCAAGGCTTATGCATTTGAGCCTGATATGGTTATCACCTTTGATATTCATCCGGAAGATGATATTGAAGGTAATAGAGACATCTGGGTCGATGTGCAGACGCCTCCAGTTCTACCATTATGTGAGTTTCTCAACCATATTTATGTCTTCGATATGAGATTATTTGAACCAGTTGAATAATTAATAGATCTCAATTTATATTGACAGCTTACTTCCAATCAAGCAAACATGTCCGGCGCTTGGTAGACAGGACCGTCCACTGTCCCGGGGCTGAACTAAACTGCGAGGAGACAAATCATTATGTTTCATGTCTTGAGGATCTTGATGCTGTCAAGAAAAATTTCTTTCCTGCACTTAGAAATGTTAATACTCAAAAAGTGCGACCAATAGTGTTCATACTGAAATACGGTCACATATATTTAGGAAAGATGGTAAGATTTCTACTATTTCTCCTCAGTGCATCTTTTGCATACATTATTTTTTAAGCTAAACTTCATTGCTAAGTATGTTATTATACGATGTTCTTCAACAGGGACTCCTGATGAATGTTGTGCCTGATTGGATCGAGACTAAAGGTACCATGAATATTGTTAGCTTACGGCCAAGATATCCTACAATGCACTTTAGTGCATTCAGGATTTCTAATAGCGAGGAATGCTTAATAGTAAAAGACTGGAGCAAAATTGTGAACGATCACAGAGAAGTACTAGGGGGCAGCAATCAGAAGCGCAACCCACGATTAGGAGACAGGTTCATCTGCATGCTCCAATATGATGAATCAGCAAAGCTATACATGTTCTATGCTATTTTACCTGAGAGATGGCAGCAGGAGTGATTAATTAGCTAGTTCATGCTCTTAGTACTTGTCCTCTCATGTCCGTGTTCTTCGTCCTGAACTTAATCTCAAAGAGTGATTTGCTTTTGTGGTGTTATGAACGCTTATAATATCATTACCATATTGAACTCGATGATATCTTTGCTACGAAAACTGTTGGTGATGATATATATGATGCAAGAGTTTTTATATTAATTAATATGATGATGATGAGTTATTATATCATTTATGAAAGAAATTGCATATTAGTTTCAACTGGATGGATTCTAGCTAAGTGATCAAGTATATGCCATATCTGTATTACCTCGATCACTTAAGTAGGTGATCAAGTATATATAATATGGATATGACATATACTTGATGACTTAGCTAGGATCCACACGCATCCAGTCAAACTAATCACCTAATGATTTAACAACTCATTATAATGTAAAACAATCACTAAATTAAATTGAAAACACAAAATTAAAGTAAAAATAAAAAATAAAACCAAAACACACCAAAACATTTAGTACCGGTTGGTGTTACCAACCGGTACTAATGTCCTACGCGCCCACGGAGCTGGCTCGTGCCACGTGGTTGCCCTTTAGCACCGGTTCGTGCTGAACCGGTACTAAAGGGGGGGCCTTTAGTGCCTACAATTTAGTGCCGGTTACCGAACCGGCACTAAAGGCCCTTACGAACCGGTGCTATTGCCCGGTTCTGCACTAGTGTCCACCCCTCCTCCACCTCCTTCGGCATTCAACATCTCCTAGCCAGCGGCCCCGCTTTGCCAACGGCGGTACGTGAAGACCGAGATCTGCTAGAGGTATTGGGAGACAGGCACGCCACTATCATGGAGCTACGTGCACCTCCACAACTACTAGCACCTCTCGGCAGATCGGGTGCCTGTCCCTCTGATCCCGATGAGCGGTCGTGCTCGCCGTAAGGAGATCAACCACCGCCACGCCGGCCTGCTGCCCGACCTCATCAATGATGGTCAGGCACACCATAGACTCGCCTTTCTGGGACACGTGGTTCCGAGATGAGCACGACCTGTGGCGGTAGTCGTACTTTGTCGGTTGTGCTCATAGCCCACCACGGGCGCGCTCTGCAAGCTGCGTGTGCACTCTTAGCCCGTCCGGGTCACACGGCCCTGCACTGGTGTGCCGGCTCAATCCAACGCCGCCGCCTCACCGTTCCCGCTACCACCACCTTCCATGACCGTCGAGGTGGACGAGGGAGCTCTACAGGCGCATGCTCGAGGACTCCGTCCAGGAGCACGACCGTGCCCAATGGGAGGGGCTTGACGGGATGCTGGACCTCTCTACTACAGGCGATGTTGCCACCCCCCCCCCCCGAGCTCCAGGTGAAGGACGAGGCCACGAGGTCAAGGAAGAGCTGTCGCTAAGCCATCCTTCACGGCATTGGTGGCTAGTCCTGGACGTGGACAGACACGGTACCGTGCACGCTGATACGTCTCCGACATATCTATAATTTTTTTACTGTTCCATGCTATTATATTATCAATCTTGGATGCATTATATGGGACTAACCTATTAAGCCAGTGCCCAGTGCATGTTTTTGGCTTTTTAGAAAATCAATTTCAAACAAATTCCAAATGGAAAATAAATCTTTGGATTAATTTTTTCTAGACCAGAAGGGACCGTAGAAGCTTCAGGAGGTGAGCAAACGAGATACGAGAGAGCCACAAGCTCGAGGGATGCCCCCCTGAGCTTGTAGGCTCCACGCAGCTCCATTTGACCTAATTCCAAGCCTATAAATTCTGAAATATTCCCAAACCAAAAGAGAGCCACCCGAAACACTTTTTCCGCAGCCGTAAGCTTGTGTTCTTCTGCGATCCCATCTGGAGGCCTTTTCTGGTACTCTGTCGGAGGGGGGAACCGATCACAGAGGGCTTCTACATCATCCTTAATGCTCTTCTACATCATCCTTAATGCCTTCCGATGATGCGTGAGTAGTTCACCACAGACCTATGGGTCCATAGCTAGTAGCTCTAGATGGCTTTTTCTCTCTCTTTGATCTTCAATACCATGTTCTCTTCAGTGTTCTTGGAGTTCTATCCGATGTAATCTTCTTTTGCAGTGTGTTTGTTGGGATTTGATGAATTGTTGGTTTATATCTGAATACTCATGAGAATTAACTGAGTCTTTTTTGATATTTATTATGCATGATTTATATAGCTTTGTATTTCTCTCTGATCTATCCGCTTGTTTTGCCAACTAGATTGATTTATCTTCAGCGGGAGAGGTGCTTCATAATGGGTTCAATCTTGTGGTGCTTTATATCCCAGTGACAGAAGGGGACAAGACATGTATTTATATTGTTTCCATTAAGAGTAAAATTACGAGGTTTATTCATATTGATTGGGTTTACTTTGTCTACATCATGTCATCTTGCTTAAGGTGTTACTCTATTTTTATTAACTTAATACCCTGGATGCATGCAGGATAGCGGTCAATGGGTGGAGTAATAGTAGTAGATGCAGGCAGCAGTCGGTCTACTTGTCTCAGACGTGATGCCTATATACGTGATCATCGCCTTGAATATCGTCATAACTATGCACTTTTCTATCAAATTGCCCAACAGTAATTTGTTTATCCACCGTATGCGATGTGTTCGAGAGAGAAGCATCTAGTGAAAACTATGGCCCCCGGGTCTACATTAATCACATACAAAAATCCAAAATTCCATTGCTGCAATTTTATTTCTTTTATTTTGTTTTGCAATTTATCTATCTACCACTACGAGATTTGATCCTTAGAATTAACAAGTTCAAGGGAATTGACAACCCTCTTGCCTGCGTTGGGTACAAATATTTCCTTTTGTGTGTGCAGGTGCTGTTTCATGCGGCTTTGTGTGATTCTTCTACTGGTTCAATAAACCTTGGTTCTCACCGAGGGAAATACTTATCTCTACTATACTGCATCCCCCCTCCTCTTTGGGGAAAATCCCAATGCAGCTCACAAGTAGCACATGCCAGAGCTAATGTCTGTGTTGCCTGCGTGGGTGGGCGCTGACGTGTGGCCACCGTCCTCGCCACAGGAAGAGGTGGTGCAGGCGCTTCTGATCAGGCAGCCACCGCAAGGGCCGCCAACCCACCTTTGGCGGCCACCGCGGTAACCATGGTTGATGATGAAAAGACAGCGACGGCATCAAAGTTATCTTTTTTATGTTTATTAATTTTAATTTAGATTAAAATGTGCGGCCAGGACTTGTTTAAATTGTTTTAAGTTTATTGTAATGTTTAATTAAGTTCATTATATCTTTTCAAATGTGTGGCTAGGTTTTATATTTCCAAAGTCCAATCCGGACAACTTGTGATGTGGCCGCCGTTTGGGTGCACCAGCAGGCGGACGCCCAAGACCGGACACAGCCGTCCATTTTCCCGACTGAAACGGACAAAATTCGGACAAAGCGAACGTATGTTTGGGGTCTGGCATTGGAGTTGGCCTAACACTATAAACCCATGAACTAGCCAGTAACTAGGAGAGTTTGTCCTTAAAATCAGACAAGGAAACATTATCACACAAAACCACTAGATTATAGAATTGCTCTTCTTTTTCTCGCACTAAAGATCTTCTCAAACTTAAGGTCACAAGTTTTTGAGACAAAGTATCATGAACAAAGCATCATGGACTATGATGTTATGTTCTTGTGATATACTATGCAATCTAGGAAAAGTTAGAGACAAATTTTCATTCCCCAACCATCTATCTTCCCAGATGCTTGTTTTCTTCCCATTCACCACAAAGGATTTGCGACAAGACAAGAAGAGATCTTTTATTTTTAACAAACCATGCCAAAAATGAGAATCCCCCTGATTTAGCTGCACCTGTCCTAACGTACCAATGTATTTGTCCCGCAATATTTTTTGCCACAAACCTTGCTCATTAAAGAATTTCCAAGCCCACTTTGCCAACAAAGCAACATTCATTAGTTCTCAATCTAGCACCCCCAAGCCACCTAGTTCTCTTGGTGGAAAACTATGCGGCAAGTCACCGGGTGATATTTCTATTTTTCTTTTCTCCACTCCACAAGAAACTAGCTCTAGGCCAATCATACTTCTTTTTAACCCCTTTGGGATGATCAAAAAAGGAAAGCATGAACAATGGCACACTAGAGAGAGAAAAAATAACAATGATGAACATCCACACAGGAACGGGTGACATGGGATCCCCTGCCTCAAACCCTGATGAGTTCTAAAATAAGGGGCCATCTCTCCATGTACATTAACTGCAACTTTTCCACCAGAAATGGTTTTCATCATCCAGTCATTCTATTTATCGGGGATTTTTTTCATTTTTAAAGTTTGAAGAAGAAAAGGCCATTTAACTTTGTCAAAAGCTATTTCAAAATCATTTTTAAAAATGAATGATGAAGATTTTTATAGGCAAAGAATTAATAGTTTGATGTAAAACTAGGACTGCTTCCATAATGTATCTACCCTTTTGGAAAGGCAATCTGAGAGGCCCAAATCACACATTCAATAATATCTATCAATCTATTCACCAAATCCTAGTGAATATTTTGAAAACAACATTAAGTAATAAACAAATTGGAGCCGATATTTCTGATTTCTGTCAGCATCACTCCCTTTAGGCAATAAAGAAATCACCCCATAGTTAAGCCTATCAATATGTGAATTATTATCATAAAATTCTTCCAAAAGGGCAAACAGATCCGTTTTAAGTATCTCCAAAAATGTTGGTAGAATTCAATATTAAAACCATCAAGATCAACAACTCTATTATTCTCCATCCCCAAAATAGCTTCTTTGAGTTGATCTAGGGAGAACCTTCTAGTAAGGAATTTTTGTTCTTCCGCATTCAAAACCTCTACCCTAGTATGATGCATAGATAAGAATGGCATCTCTGGTTAACCAAAATGGTTTTTTTAAAACTAGTGATATAATCCTTAAGATTATCCTAACCTTCAATCAGCCCCTCACCATATACTAATTTTAAGATTTTGTTTTTCCTATGCCTACCATTTGCCTTAGCATGGTAGTGTTTCGAGTTTGAGTCCACATCAAACATTTCATTTTAATGAGATCTCTTAAGCCATTTAATCTCTTCTTCTTTCAAAATAATTTTCAAATCCCTCTAACAGTTCTGCATACAGAGCATGTCCTCAGAATTTAAACAACTAATTTCTTCCAGTTTATCCAATTTGTCAATTTCCTCAGCAAGGGGCTTTTTATGCCTACTGTAAACTGCATCCACATTCCAATTCCAACCTTTCAAGGCTTACCTCAGAGCTCTAGCTCTCAGTTGTCATATCTTAATAAGGGAAGCACCAAGATATTGTTTACTCAATAGTTTCCTCACTAACTCATCTGGTCAGGCCGTTGAAAGCAAAAAATTCTCAACTTTCAAAATATAAGGTTTCTTAGGTAGCTCCTGAGATGATATGAAGAGAGGTGTGTGGTCTGACAGACCCCTAGTTAAAGCATTAACAGGACAAGTGGGAATTTTTCCTCCCAAGATGGAGAAACCAGAACCTTGTCCAATAAAGCATAAGTGGGGTCCTTATGATTGTTAGACCAGGTGTACTTTCTACCAGCTAGAGGTAATTCCATCATTTCCCATGAGAAATTGTTGAATTAAAAAGAATACTACATTTATTATAACGCTCGGTTTTTTTATCACTAGCTTTCCTTGTCATATTAAAATGTCCACCAATTAGCAAAGGATTCCTAGAGTTTTAAGCAAATGAACAAGCTCAGCCAAGAACTTAGATTTCCCAACATGTTGATCATCTCCATAAATAATAAGCAAGCCCCAATAGAAACCATCTACCACATTCCTAGCATTTAATTTCACCAAATTCCACATCATCCTTAACCAAAGTGACATTATTAATGCCTACTAAACTACCTCCAGACCTACCTTTGGAAGGTAGAGAAGACCTGTCAAAAGATTCTTGACCATTTATGCTAGACAATTTCATTGGTGTAAAATTAATTTTATTGATTTTTCCCCAATGAATTTTTTTCTCAACATCCCCAAGCCCCCTACAATTCCAAGTCAGCCCTCAACAATCTGGCAGAAGAAAAGTACCTAAATCACAAGGATTTATTTTTTTTCCTTTTCTTTCTCAACACAGTCTTTACTGCTGTTTTAACCACAACAGCCTCAAAATGAGTATTGTTTGCAATAAATACACCCTTTCTATACCCAGCCATAACATAAGAAAACCTTTCCATGGGATCAGAATCATCATCCCTTTCTTTGCACATGTGTAATAGTTCCAATAGAATTGATTCTACATCCTCCGGATATAAGATCTTAGTTTCCATTGGAATAAGAGATAATTCTGTTTTGCTTGCAAAAAATATCTCCATCCTAGCTTTTTCAATAGAATTAATAAGATTCAGATTATAATCCACCATATAAAGAGAAACTTGTAAACCCACCCCTATTAAACTGCCATATCTATCAACTTTACATTATCAGGATGTAAATCAGAAACCTCAGAAAACATACCTTTCGAGTAGCCCAAGTTTTTGGCTCTAGCCAAAGACATGGACCTGTCCTGCAAAAGTATATCATCCATATTCTTGGAAGCAATCCTTCCACTGTATCTTTGGCCACCCAAATCCCCTCCTTTATTGTCAATACTAGTCATGTCATTTTGATCATCATTCAGCTTAATCCCCAATTTAGCCCCCTAACTATGAAACTGAGAACTTTCCCCACCATCCTGTGGATCAACTTCGAAAATCTTTAATTTTTCATTGTTAGTATTCCTAGAAGTCCCCCTTCATTAATAGAAATAGAACCATATACATAATTCTTTCCACATTTTTTAGATGCCAAGTTCTTTGATTTATACATAAGTAGATCTGCCTCATCTTGTTCTTTTAGTGGATTAGCCCTTTGCTCACTTATTTCTTGTACATGCACAAATGTGGCTAACTACCACCTCATCACCACTGGTTTTAGTTCTTTTTGGATCTCTGTCAGCCTCTTCCAATTTCTTATATCCGTCAAATCTTCATACCCTTAAGATAATTCATCCTCACTCTTGGACCATCCTCATCTACAACCATTTCAAGTTCAAAGATAATTTTGTAGACTAGAAGATTTGGTGTAGTAAGAATAGTCCATATAGGTATTTTCTGATGATTTACCACAACCTTTTTTGGTCTGACCAGGCCAGGTTCCTACGTAGTCACCATATCCAGTTACCCTCTCAAACCAATCAATGAACCAATCTTATAAAGCCCATGAAAATTCTTCACTCTTAGGCACTCCTTTAGCTCTTACGTAGACAATAGCCAGCTCACCCATGGCGAATGAATCATCATTCCACAGTTTAACAATTACCATAACATTCCCACCTTTCAAAGGCACCCGATCATACACAACAGCCTCACTAATCCTAGCAGCCAACAGCAAGTTGACGGAAAAAAACCACATCTGAGACATTTTTGGTCATCCAATCCCATCTGAAGGGATAGGTTTTTGCTAAGCTCCTGACAAGCATGTCAGCATTGATGTCGGAATCACACTCCTCTCTCAGATGAACCAGAGCAATTGCCACACTCTACATTCAAGAACTCAAATATTTTGCATGTTCTGCAACAACACAACTAGACCTTCCCCTCCAAAACCAACTAGCGTAGCTGCGGTTTTTTTGGTGAAGCCAGGCACAAAAATTAAAAATATGTCTCTTTGTTGCAATTCAAACACTTCACTTCTGCATCACAAGCTTTGGATGCATGGCCCTTAGCCCCATATCTGAGAAAATAATTTTATCAGCCACAAGTACCTTCTCTCCGGATGGTTGAGGAATCGTAGGGCCTCCCACTGAGGCCGCGCCAGCAGAATTTGCCTACGAAGACTGAACATCCACATCACTGCTGCCACCCCTCCCTTTGTGTTATCTCCACTTGGTGCAGATTGCACTGAATAAACCACCTGCGTCTTCTATTGATATGTTGCAGCTAGAGGGGTTATTATTCTGCATAGGCGGCCTGCACGGGTATTGAGTCACTCCGGTTTCAACATCAAAACTCCAGTCACTGAAATTGACATTCCTACGCGGGTACTGGTTATTCTGGTAGTTGTTTCCTTGATAATACCTTGACGGCGACCTGAAAGAAAACAACTGATTCTGATAGAACTGCTCGTGTTGGAAATTGTTACCAAAATTAGGATTCCTTCCACCTCCACCACATCTACTTCCACCCCTATGCTCAGGACCAAAATGATCTCCCATAGCTGAACTCAAACTACCCGGATCCCTAGTATCTGCGGAGGAACAATACCAGAGGTGAGAGATGATAGAATTACTGCGAAATAGGGTTAGGGGTCGATGAAATAGCAGGCCTCCTAACTCTAGACCACCCTAGGGCCTCTTTGTCCCTTTACAAAACAAGGCCAATTCCCCACACCCACCAAACCCTGTATAGCCGAAAGTGTGAATTGAAACAAAAAATTCCTCCCTTAGAAAAAAATCATTTCCAGAATCCTTAGCTTTTCATGTCGGCGGTCCAGTGGCGAGCGGCTAGCCTAGCAACTACCGAACGTCGAACTCATCATCCCCGTTCCATGGACAACCAAAGAGGATCAGGGCCAACACCTACTTCGACTGGTTTCCCTTGAACAATTTGAAACCATGGACTAGTGTTACCAACTGAAGTACAACAGGGAAACGGAACAGGGGCAGATCTACGACTTGGAACGGAGCTCACATACCTAAAATCCGATGTCACCAACCTCTAAGGAATTTGAGCCCATTTGCGTTTCAGATTTCTTGCAACAACATCCAATCTCAATATTTTCTTCTTCAACTTGTTCTTCCCATCTTGCTTCTTAGCACGATTCAACGCATCCCCAAAGGTGACCAAATAAGGATTTCGATACTCCTAATCAGCCTCACTCCCAAAATCAGCCCCCTGGTCGAACACCATCAAGGGATTCATGTGCATCTCTGCCTCCATGGCCATAGAGACTTGCATTGGAGGAATCTAGCACCCTTTTTTTAGGAACATCTAATGAGACATCTGGCTTCTTCCCACGATTAAATGGCACGGCATCTCTGGCGCCAGGCAAGCTACATAATCCCATCAATACCTTGCAGGTTCTAATGACAAAAAAGGCAGGTGATCAATTGGTTTTGGAAGAGGCAAAACACAACCCGGAGACAGACCCACGATGCATTCCCACCTCGCCTAGCGATGAGGATCCTTGAATTTGCCTCCTACTTCCCCTAGAGGATGAAACCCATCAGTGTCAAAGGAGGGGACTGCAACATCCATGCCCTCTCAGAAGTTGTGCCCTCAAAGCATATCCGCCTTCCTTCTCTCGATCCTCTTGATCTTAACAGACATGAGCATAACTCTCCCTTCTAAATCTCTAGATCGGGTCTTCCTCCTTCACATGCAGTGCCTCCTTCCACTCTCGCACGCATTGAGTCCACGAGAAGGCATCATCGTGAAGTCTTGCAGCCCTCTCCAACTGCTGCACTCTCATCGCCTTTAGTACCTCCCACGACATCAAACAAATCAGCTGCAAATGAAGGGGAGTGGCATCTGAGGCGGCTCCAACTCCTGCCGCGCAAGGGGAAGATACTGGTATTGTAGATCTACATCGGTGAGGAGCCATATGGATGGCTAAGGGAAGCGGTGGAGGTAGCGGTGGCAGGAGCAATGTTAATGCAGGGATGGGAGGTCACGAGAGAGTGTGTCATGGGAGTTGTATACCACTCGCGAGAGCGGTGGAGGGAATGTAGGATTTAGAATATAAGTCTTCTCTATGTCCTTTCAAATCAAAGTAAATTTGTTGATCAAACTATGTCTCCTTATTTTAACCTCCCCAATGATGCAACAAAAGTTGTTCTCTATGCTTCGGTTGGCAATAATAAAGACCAACTAATAAAGTCAAGGATGCGATTTTTAATGATACTTTATCTACGCCCATGTGGTTCAATCATGCCAAGGAATGCATGGTGCTAGAAACCTAGTTCTTCCAAGGAATGCATGGTAAAGAAAGGACACCAAAAATGAATATATGGGTTCTTAGGCAAAGTAACAAGTAGCAGGAAGTGCAGGGAAGCATGTAAGCAACATAACTGTTATTTAGAGAAATACTCCCTCCGTTTGGAAATACTTGTCTTAGAAATGGATAAAATGGATGTATCTATAACTAAAATAATTCTAGATACAACCATTTCTAGGACAAGTATTTGTGAACGGATGGAGTAGTTTATAACATTAGATGAATAGTATGTCGTACATTGTGAGATATACTTTGCATGCTAAACTGACAATTCAAGGCATAGTCTATTGTTCAGTTGTGAAGAAGTTTAATCCGGTCGCTCTAGGTGAAAGTTCAACTTAACAGTGTTCACTAAAAAATGGTATATCAAAACATCATTTGGAACAGTTGACAAATATATGTGCCTGAGATCTGGTGTAGGATTGTTGGATTATAGATGGGCTTTGGCCCATATAAGACAATAATCCCTGGTTAATCTCTAAGGCCCATTTAGGCGCATGGCAAGTGGTGGGAAGTTTAATATCATACTGCTACAGAAGTAAGAGTGAGACCCTTTATAAGGGTTGCTCTACCATATGCCATTGGAACTTTGGGAAGAGGAACGTTGTACACGCGCACTCCTCCTCCGCCACCCGCCACGCCTCGCCTCGTCACGACACGCGCGTGCCACGGGTTGCGAGAATGAACCGAGCCGAGCCTTATTTTTGCCGGTCAAGAATGGTTAATTCATTGTGGATTAATTAACGAATCGCTAACGGAAGTACCACTGCTCGAGACATTGTACCATGGACTGTTTGCGGACTTGATCATGGGCCTAAGCCTAGGCCCATCTACCCAACAGCCTATATAAGGAGGCGTTGTCCTGTGGAGTGAACTCTAACTCAATCACTCCCTCCCGCATGACCATAGCCCTCATCTACTGTTCCTCTCTCTGTGCTGCTTCCGGCGATCCCATCCCGGCAACCGGTGCACGGTTGGTTAGGCGAGCAGGTGCCTCCGGAACCTTGTCATTCGAGATCCTGCTCGGGAGAACGGCAATAAGGTTTTTGAGGAACGTCTCGACGCAGCAGCTCTCGATCCGTCCTTGTCTCCGTCCTCCTCTACTTCCACTACTTCCCCTGCATTGACACCATGGTCGAAGACGCCGCTGCCAATAAAAAGGCCGTGGACGATGCCGAGGCTGCTGTTGCCGCCGCCGCATTGGCCTGTATCGGAGAGTACGACATGTTCATCCCTTGTTTACTTCTTCATGTGCTAGTCGTAAAACTTGTGTTCATAGATGTTTCGTTTTTATGTACTCTATGTGCTCACATTTTTAGGTATCAGTACGAATTGCATATCGTAATTTCCATGCTTACTATTTACTCATGAATTAGTCTAATCAAAAAGTGTTGATATTTCCAACAGGATCGCCTACGAACGGTACTGGTGGCTGGCACGATCAAATGTGCCTTGGACGCCAATTTTGTCCCCTGGTTCGAGCAGGCTATAGTTGGGGTGTTTGACAGGTTCGCCATTGTCACAAATCTGGCGGAGGACCTCGCTGCACGGCTGCAACCCACGCGCACAGCTTTGGCGTTACCGACCTCCCTCGAAGGCCTTGGCGGCGACGACCTCTTCGATGCGCTAGTGGCCCTGCGGCTATCACTGGATGTGGCAGAGAACACCCACCCCGAGGTCGCGCTCGCTGCACAGCGCCTCGTCCAGCAGGATCGACCAAGTCACCCACGGCTATGAACAAATCGTCTATGAGGACAACCATGCGGCAAGAAACGACGCCAAGATGATGGCATTCGTCAGCCGCAGACAGCATTGTTCAAAATCACATCCACCTAGCCGCGACCAGCACCGGGAAGTAAGTCGAAAAGAAGGACGTCAATGGATACACCTTCATCGCTGGCAGTTCGCTTACCTGCGCAAGAGAGCTGGCATCGGCATCCCTGCCATTTTGGGTGTCCAGCGGGGGCAATGCCGGCCATTTCTCCATTCAAGGGTAGCTTCGTGCATGGTTGCGTCCCTTGTTGCTACTGATCTTGTAAAGAAAGAAAATCTATGACAATCCATTCTTTGGGTGAACCCAACAGAGCTCTTGATGATTTTCAAACTATAACCAATTTTTTGGGCGAAAGGGTCTTTAACAAAAGGGGAAAAAGTATTTGCTGCAAAATTTTGCAACGTGAAAGAGCTGACGCCACCCAAACTTTCAGCCATTCGCAAAAAAGAAGCAACCAACATGAAGAACGTATGAAGAGACTGAGAAGCACGAAGCACATTGTCTCCTACTACAAGAACATTGCCTAAATGGATGGAATAAATCACAGAAAATCCAAGATGTTCTTTTGCAGTGAATGCTGTTGGTGCCGCCAGCCAACAGGACGTATACCAAGTGTTGGGAGCTGCCTGTGGCAGTACTTTTCAAGCACGGTACAAAGATTTAGTTTTCATTCTTCTTAAGAGGGCGAGATGTAGTAAGGGTGATGCAAACATTGTGAATTCAGTGCCTTACGTCCACGTAGGTGAAGCGCAACAAAACCACTTGGTTCGTTGACTATTTTTACAAGTACTAGCAGAAGCTCTGGCGCCACAGTTCAGAAAAGGTACTACGTATAAGCTAGCTCCATTGACAGTTTAATTGTACATTCAGGAGCTAGCAGTCACGCATCAATTGGGAGATCGGGTATATAAGCAGGTAACCTGTATGTATTGTAGTACATTCAGGCACGCACTGCTGAACTGAATTAGGGGCATCCACTCGACGCAGCAGCCAATTGAATCACCAGCAAAAAAACAGTGGCTGCATCTCATCCCATGAAGAATATTAAACGACACCTTTTAAGAAATTAATTCAGTTCGATCTAAGGGCCAGCACGCCCAGTTAAAACAGTACAATCCACACACACAAAAGATGCTACAAACAGTTTGTGTACCTTGCAACTCAGCACCAAAACTGGAGCAGACTAAGCTGAGCTAACTACTAAACCAATGAGAGTCAGGCACTACGACATCATCAGTGATTTGAGCGACCGGGCTTTCACAGGCTTCCTCCACCTCTTCTTGAGAGCGCTCTTCCTCTTGGTGATGTCGTGAGGTTGTTCGTCATTGCAGCCAAGCGCTTCGTCATCGCTGCTCTCCTCATCCCAGCCAGCGATCCCAGCGGTGCCGTCTTTGCGCGCAGACTTGTCGACCACACGTACTGATGCCGGTGTTTCTTGATGGTCTGAGTCATCAGCTTGTGCCTGACCTGCACTGAAATTTAGTTGCATTTCGGGCTGTGGCTCCTCTTTGGGTGGTTCAGCAGCCAGTGGAGGTTCCGGCACGTCATCATCACTGCTCGCCTTGTCACAGGCCGACATCCCAGCGGTGCCAGGCTCGTCGACAATGTCTGCTGATGGCGGTAGCACCACTTGATGGTCTGATTCATTCGCTGCCTGTACCTGACCTGCACTAAAATCAAGTTGCATTTCGTCTGGTGCCTCCTCTTTCAGTGGTTCAGCACGCAGTGGAGGTTCCGGCACGCTGTCGCTGCTTGACGTCCGGCGCCTCTTGGTGCCGGGGCCGAACCCCGCATAGTAGTAGAACCCCTCGCCTAGGTCGATGTCTGTCCTCTTCCTACGTGGTTTGCCGCCGACGGGGAGCTTCTGATCTGAGTGGTACGAGCAGTAGGAGTTGGGCTCACTCACAGGCCGCCGGCAGCACCACCTCTTGCCGTCATTCTTTCTGCACGTCCACGCTCCTTTCTTCACTTTGAGCCCCTTATTTGTCTTGTGCTTGCTCTGATTCTTCATGCTCTCCATCTTTTCCGCAGCTTTGTGCAGTTTCAAGATGACCCCGTCAACCATATCTACGGCCAAGTCTTCCTCCTCCTTGATGGAGCCAGTAGGCATGGTAATGCTTGATGGGAAGAGCCAGCTACCTCGCCAGGAAACACTCATGAAGCAAGTCTCCACGAAGAGCTTCTCCACCTGAATGAGATGGTAATTCGGGAAATACACGTCAACCAACGAAAAGAGAGCTAGCGGCTACTGCTATTGCTGAACTGAAACGGCCGGACGGGTAGGTAGGGCTCGCGACCGACGGAGGACCTTGCAGCCCGATTAGCCGCCGCGCTGCCGCGAGCCGGTCAGAGACTACCGCAAGGGAGCTAACTGACGCGCCCTAGGCGGCTAGACCTCGACGCGGCTCCACGCGCGCGCGGGGCGCGGAACCCTAGAAACATGCCCCAGACCGAAAGGGAACCTCCGCGGAGGGAGAGCGAGGGGGGCATGCTAGCTGCTACACAGCGGCGCGGGAATGCGCAATACGCGGCCAGGCAGGAGAGGACGGAGCAAGGGGCGAGGGGTGGGGGTGGGGTGGTGACGAAATTACCTGGGGATCCGAGAGGTCGAGATGGGCCATGAGGTCCCATGGCGACCGGCTGAGCTCGCAGCAGGGCTCCCCGCAGGAGGAGGTCTTGGGCCCCACGGACCCGGCGCCGGATTCGTGGGCTGGGGCTGGCGGCGGGGGCGGGAGCGGCTCCAATCGGGGGAGCTCGAATCGGGGCGGCTCCGGCTTCGGGCAGGAGGAGGCAGCAGCGGCGGCGGTAGAGCCCAGCAAGGCGGGAGGCGGACCTGCGGATCCGCATGGCGGCCGGGGAGGGGCGGAGAGCGAGCGGAGGTCGGGATCTGGAGAGATAGCTAGCGAGGTAGGGTTTGAGATTTGTGAGGCAGTAAACAGGAAGGTGGATGTCGAAACGAGACGAGGCCCGAGGACGGAGAGACGACTAGTGTGAGCTCGTGCCTGGGGCCCACTCGTCAGTGAAGCCGCCGAGTGAGTGATGGACACACGTTTACGCCATGAACTTTGTGCTCACGGCAAGCTTAGTGTGTCGTGGTTGTACTTCGAACCATAGTTTTAAAAAGAGAAAATCTCACCCACCGTCACTAAACTTGCGCCGCAGCTCACTGTAGTATCTGTATTTCGAAATACCTCAAATATTGTCCCTAAACTTGTCCAAGGGACTAACCTACGGCCCCAAATACGATTTTATGTACATATGTGCTGATTTGGCACCGGTCCACTTGATCCACCTCGCGTTGACGGCACACATCGTCGGAACAATACTACTGTATTACTTAGTCATTCGAGGTTTTCTTTTGCAAAATCGACAACACTAAAACCCTAGCGACCAGACCACACCCCTTTTCTCCATCACTCTCTTCCTGAGAGAGTCCTGAATTAGGGGGTCTCCGGACAGTCGGATTATCTCCATTGGCCGGACTGTTAGACTGTGAAGATACAAGATTGAAGATTTCGTCTCGTGTCCGGATGGGACTCTACTTGGCGTGGAAGACAAGCTAGACAATACGTATATGGATATCTCCTCCTATGTAACCGACCTTGTGTAACCCTAACCCTCTCCGATGCCTATATAAACCGAAGGGTTTTAGTCTATAGGACAGCAATCACAACATACAACCTGACTGTCATGATATAGCGTGAGACTGGTCAACCACTCGGTGACCTATCGGAATGTTAGAATTCTTTCGCCTTAACGAAGGGCCGTTTTCCGGCCAGGCATGTACGCACCCCGCGATCGGGAGAGTGCGGAGCCACCAGGGGCTATCTAGTAGCCCCACTGTCAAACTCCTATGGCTAAGTGAAATAGTTAAAGCATTATAGTCCGGTTGCCTCGCTCGCTACGCTATCACCTCCTTAATAGGACCAAGACGTTGGGTTAAGTGTGAACACGCGTTTTTTGCAAGCACCTCCGCATTATATGCGTGGGGGTTGAAGCCGACGGCTGCAATCTTTCAGGTTATACACATGTATACATAAACGGCCGCACAGGAGGCATCATACTACTTTCAGGCAAAAGTATAAACATAACCTTATAACAACTTCATAAAAAGCATTGTGCTTATAATGAGAATACATATCACTCAAACATAATATTTTTTGAGCACTGGGCCTCTATCAAACAAGCACCCTCGAGAACCTCCTTGAAATAGTGCTCGGCAGCCACCCGGCCTATGGATGAACCCTGCGCCGCAACAGTAGTAGCGTCCATCTCCGCCCAGTATGCTTTAACACGGGCAAGGGCCATCCACGAGCCTTGTATACACGCCGACCTCTTCATCGCATTAATGCGCGGCACCGCATCAAGGAACTGCTGCACTAAGCTGAAATAGCTGTTCGGCTTTGGCCTTTCCGGCCATAGCTGATCCACACCAGACCTCATGGCGAGTCCGGACAACCTATTCAGTTCGGCCCATTCGGCTAGCTGGTCAGTCAAAGAAAGATGACGCTCTGGAACGTGGAATTGTGTCCAGAATAGCTTGTCCACTTCACGATCTGTCTAACCTTGGAAGTACTTGGCCGCATCGGCAGCGCTCGCCGCCAAATCCATATACGCATCTGCAGAACTCCACAGCCGATCCAGAGGAGCATATCGTGGATCTCCGAACTTCCTCCGTAACATGAAGGGTTTCCCAGCTGCAATATCCCCGGCTTCCCGCAGCTCCTCCTTCTTCGCTCTCATAGCAGAACGGGTGTCTTTGTCCGCCGCCGCGGCCTTCTCAAGGTTCGTTGCCTTCGACAGTGCCTTTTAATTCTATGGCCATCTTGGCCATCTTCTCTTGGCTCTCGCAATGTGCGGCCTTCTCGGCTTTCAACTCTTCGGCCGCCTTCAAAGCAGCCGCATTACTAATCCTCGCTTGTTCCTTGGCTCGGGCAAGTTCCGCCCGCAAGGCTTCCACGGTGGCAGCTCCATCTGCAGTCACAACATATTAAAGATACTGGCATTATGCTGCTCTTACTATGTGGCGTTCACCGGATAATAACACTTACCATGTGCCTCGTCAAGCCTCTTGTTAACAAGCTCGATGTCGGCAGCCGCATCTAGTTGCCGTTTTAATTTGGCAAACTCACTAGTCCGGCTAGCCATCGGAGCTTCCACCACCTGCACATAGGGGCAGTCTGGTTATTGCCTGGGAATATGATCCTCTGTTCGCCGCCGTTCTCGACGACAACCAGAGTCTCAGGGGCTACTATCTACACAGGGCACACCTAACATGTGCAGTACTATCACATATTATCTCACATACCTCAAAGCCTGTCAGTAGATGTTGGGGAACGTAGTAATTTCAAAAAAATTCCTACGCACATGCAAGATCATGGTGATGCATAGCAATGAGAGGGGAGAGTATGATCCACGTACCCTTGTAGATCGCAACGGAAGCGTTGACGCAATGTAGAGGAAGTAGTCGTACGTCTTCCCGATCCGACCGATCCAAGTACCGTTACTCCGGCACCTCCGAGTTCTTAGCACACGTACAGCTCGATGACGCTCCCCGGGCTCCGATCCAGCAAAGCTTCGGGGATGAGTTCCGTCAGCACGACGGCGTGGTGACGGTGATGATGTTCTACCGACGCAGGGCTTCGCCTAAGCACTGCAACGATATGACCGAGGTGGAATATGGTGGAAGGGGGCACCGCACACGGCTAAGGAACGATCACGAGGATCAACTTGTGTGTTCTATGGTGCCCCCTTGCCTCCATATATAAAGGATCCAAGGGGGGGTGCGGCCGGCCCTAGAGGAGGCGCGCAGGAGGAGTCCTACTCCTACCGGGAGTAGGACTCCCCTCCCTCTTCCATGTCCAAGTAGGAGAGGTGGAAGGAGAGAAGGAAAGGGGGGGCGCCGCCCCTCCCTCCTTGTCCAATTCGGACTAGGGGGAGAGGGGGCGCGCGGCCTGCCCTGGCAGCCCCTTCCTCTTCTCCACTTTAGGCCCATAAGGCCCATTAACCCCCCGGGGGGTTCCGGTAACCCCCCGGTGCTCCGGTTTTATCCAAAACTTCCCCGGAACGCTTCCGGTGTCCGAATATAGTCATCCAATATATCAATCTTTATGTCTCGACCATTTCGAGACTCCTCGTCATGTCCGTGATCACATCCGGGACTCCGAACTAACTTCGGTACATCAAAATGCATAAACTCATAATAACTGTCATCGTAACGTTAAGCGTGCGGACCCTACGGTTCGAGAACAATGTAGACATGACTGAGACAAATCTCCGGTCAATAACCAATAGTGGGACCTGGATGCCCATATTGGCTCCTACATATTCTACGAAGATCTTTATCGGTCAGACCGCATAACAACATACGTTGTTCCCTTTGTCATCGGTATGTTACTTGCCCGAGATTCGATCGTCGGTATCCAATACCTAGTTCAATCTCATTACCGGCAAGTCTCTTTACTCGTTCTGTAATACATCATCTCGCAACTAACACATTAGTTGCAATGCTTGTAAGGCTTATGTGATGAGCATTACCAAGAGGGCCCAGAGATACCTCTCTGACAATCGGAGTGACAAATCCTAATCTCGAAATACGCCAACCCAACATGTACCTTTGGAGAAACCTGTAGAGCTCCTTTATAATCACCCATTTACGTTGTGACGTTTGGTAGCACACAAAGTGTTCCTCCGGCAAACGGGAGTTGCATAATCTCATAGTCATAGGAACATGTATAAGTCATGAAGAAAGCAATAGCAACATACTAAATGATCGGGTGCTAAGCTAATGGAATGGGTCATGTCAATTAGATCATTCACCTAATTGTGTGATCTCGTTAATCAAATAACAACTCTTTGTTCAAATAACAACTCTTTATAACCATCTTTGATTAATGAGCTAGTCAAGTAGAGGCATACTAGTGACACTTTGTTTGTCTATGTATTCACACATGTATTATGTTTCCGGTTAATACAATTCTAGCATGAATAATAAACATTTATCATGATATAAGGAAATAAATAATAACTTTATTATTGCCTCTAGGGCATATTTCCTTCAGTCAGACTCATAAAGGCTTCATGTAATCCGCTTTCAGCGGACGAGATTCTCTCCATCACCGTACCCATCAGCATACGGTGCTCTTCTGAGATGGCCGCTCGCCCCACCAACTCCCTCAGAACGTCCGACCACACACCAGGCAGTGCCGGACTCTTTTGTATGCTCTCTTCGGGAGCCGGACACTGGGGACTTCGGGGGTCTATGGGATTACCTTCTGGCCTCACCGGATCCGGAGAGGCCCTCCACGATGACACTTCGGGGTCGCCCGCTTCTGGAGCGGAGGAGTACGGGGGAGGCATTTCGCTCTCCATCATCTCTCGAAGAAGATCCCCCAAAGACGAGCTCATTTGAGAGGGGCTAAGGCCCGAACTGCAAGATATATGCGGTGGTTATTTTCTCAGAGGAAAGAGATAGCATACCCTTACTATTAAAATATTTTTGGATCACTTACGACTCGTTGGAGGGTTGATCCCCCCGCGGACTTTGTGCGGCAAAAGCACCCCCCAAAGCAGGACCCTCCGTGGGAGACTTCTTCTCCCATTTGGAGGCTTCGGCTTTCGGATCCTCGGAAGCAGTCCTTTTCCTCCCCCGGTCGTCCTCCTTCATGGAGACGCTCGTTCCCTCGGTTGGAACGAGCAGCGATAGGGGCCCGCGTCTGCCCGTATTATTCCCCCCGGTATCTTCCTTCAAGGGCTCCGGGCAAGGTGCGACCTCGAGCATCTTCTCCAATACCGGATTTTCCAAACCCTCAAGGAGGGGGGCCAAACACCGAATCATCTTCGCATTTGTTAACCAGTCCTGGTCAAAAAGTGAACTCTCATAAATAACTTTGAATAAAAGACAGTGTGTTCGGCTAGAGGATTTCTTACTTGTTCGGCGGCGCGGTTACTGCTCAGGCCCACATCCTCGGTAATATCCGGACATTCCACTTGAGGTCCGAAGAATGACTTGTACATCTCCTCGTGTGTCAGGCCGAGGAAACTCTGAACGGCACGTGGTCCCTCTGGGTTGAACTCCCACAAGCGAAGGGGCCGGCGTTTGCAAGGATGGACTTGACGAACCAGCATAACTTGTATTACCGCAACCAAACTAAAATCTCCCTCGAAGAGATCTCGGATGCGGCTTTGCAGTATAGGCACGTCCTTGGCTGGACCCCAGCTCAGACCCCTGCTAATCCATGACATTAGTTATGGTGGGGGCCCGAGCGGAAAGCGGGGGCAGTCGCCCACTTGGCACTTCTGGGAGCCGTGACGTAAAACCACTCCCGTTGCCATAATTCAGACACCTCTGGAAAGGAACCTGTCGGCCATGGAGCTCCTGCCATCTTGCCTATTGATGCACCTCCGCATGCTGCATGTTGCCCCTCGATCATCTTCGGCTTTACTTCAAAGGTCTTGATCCACAGGCCGAAGTGAGGGTAACGCGGAGGAAGGCCTCACACACGACAATAAATGTCGTGATCTGGAGAAAGGAGTCCGGAGCTAGATCGTGGAAATCTAGCCCGTAATAGAACATCAAACCCCTGACGAAAGGATCCAGAGTGAGGCCTAGACCTCGGAGGAAATGGGTGACGAACACAACATTCTCGTTGGGTTCGGGAGTAGGGATGATCTGCCCTTGAGCAGGTAGCCGATGCGAAACCTCGGTGGTCAGGTATCTGGCCTCCCTCAACTTCTTAATGTCCTCTTCCGTAACGGAGGAGGGCGTCCATCGGCCTTGAAGGCTGGATCCGGACATGGTTGAAGGTCCGGAGCACCTAACCTGGGCTTTGGGTGTTAGAACTCGAGGCGGGGGAAGGGTTTTATTGAGCACGAGAGGGAAAAAGCGAAAGCCTTGTCCCCTTATAAAGAGGGTGAATATCAAGCGTCCTCTCCGTAGCCATTTGGGACTTGCCTATAATCTAGGAGTCCTAGACACGGTTGGGTTACCCACGACCGCATTAATGAGAATCCCGTAATTAGGGGAACACGATCTCCGCTTCGTCAAGACGTGCCAAGAAACCGCCTTGCATTATGTGTGGAGCTGGTTAAAAGAAACGGTTCGAATAATCACCAGGCCATGACATAACGTCATGCTGCCAAAACAAGCCAGCAAATTAGATCTGCGGAAAAATTATTCTCTCTGCGGTGGGATCTGGAATTTATTTTGCAGGGTCGGACACTATCCTCGTATTCAAGTTCTTCCGTGATGTATTCGGAGAAGGAACCCGCCTTGCAATGCCGAAGACAATACTGCATGCTGGACTCATCGTCATGGAAGCCTGGTTCAGGGGCTACTGAGGGAGTCCTGGATTAGGGGGTCTCCGGACAGCCGGACTATCTCCATTGGCCGGACTGTTAGACTATGAAGATACAAGTTTAAATACTTCGTCTCGTGTCCAGATGGGACTCTACTTGGCGTGGAAGGCAAGCTAGGAAATACGTATATGGATATCTCCTCCTTTGTAACCGACCTTGTGTAACCCTAACCCTCTCCGGTGTCTATATAAACCGAAGGGTTTTAGTCCGTAGGACAACAATCACAACATACAATCATACCATAGGCTAGCTTCTAGGGTTTAGCCCTCTCCGATCTCGTGGTAGATCTACTCTTGTACTGCCCATATCATCAATATTAATCAAGCAGGACGTAGGGTTTTACCTCCATCAAGAGGGCCCGAACCTGGGTAAAACTTCGTGTCCCCTGCCTCCTGTTACCATCCGGCCTAGACGCACAGTTCGGGACCCCCTACCCGAGATCCGCTGGTTTTGCACCGACACTCCCCCTTGCTCTCCTCCTCCTTGCTTCTTCGTCGTTGTCGAGGTGGTCACCTGGACCTTGTCGGCGGGAGCGAGTCTGGGTACGGTGCCATGAGCTCTTTGTCCAATGCCGAGCCGCCGCCGTCTGCGCCGTTTGGGAGGGGCCTTTGTGACGTTCCCCTCACTCCACGCGACGTCTGCCTGATACGTCACGGCCCTTGCACGGTATGTCATCACCGCCGCCTCCTCCTATGCTTGATCCGTCTCTTTCTTCTCCGGGAATGACTACGGGTAGGATTCAATTGCACATGTGTGTTAGGGTATAGGCTCCTTCTCCCTTTTTGCCATGGATTGAGGGGTTTGCATGGTAGGGTTTTAGCCATGGCATTCAAATTAGTGGCAGAGCTGCAATATGGTTACATGGGGGGTTTGCACGTGAAATTAAAGGCATGTTGTGGTGAAATCCTAGGGTAAGCCCATATCTTGTTAAATAGGCCAAAATGTTTGCTTTACTATTTGCTTGGTGCCCTTGTGTTGATCATATGGCCTTTTGTTTATTAGATGCCCTTGTGTTTGTGAGATGCGCCCAAAATCCATGCTTTTGGACATGAATGATCATATATTTATTTAGTGGAGGTCCAAAAAACCATGCTTTTGGTCCAATAACTTGTCTGCAGTTGTTTGAATTTAGTACTGTCTAAACCTGTCTGAATTTTGTGTGTCTGAACATTGTCGCTTTGCATTTTTAGGACCCCTAAACAACCACTTCTCTGTTGAGGTCATACATGGTGGCTATTTCCTTTGTGCAGGCAAGCATAGGAGTTACCACAAAGGCCATTTCCATTTGGTTTGATTACTGCGACATAGATAATTGGGAACCTACTATTGTTGGTAGTTCAATGCATAAATGGGGTATGAGTTTGAGGGATAGATTAGGATATACTAGTGTGTTCCTAGATTGATAGTGTGTAATCATGGATTAAGAATGATTAAGATAGGGGAAAATACTATGACAGAGAACATGAACGATTGTACTCTTAATGGGACTAAGTTCTTTTTGTTATTTCTTGATCATGATGAGAGCATGACATCATTTTTTTCTCCTATTCTTATTCATTTTGATGATGAAGAACCTCAAGTGGTCAAATTCAGTGGCATTAGAGCAAAGCAGGAGCAAGTGCAAGAAGAGCGGGCAGAGCAATAGCAAGAGGAGCAGGCTGAGCAAGTCAAGTGGAGCAGGCTGAGCAAGATCAAGAGGATGAGGCAGAGCAAGGTCAAATTGAAGATGCACTATCAGATAGTGTGGAAGAGTCGGCGGAGGAGTACATACCCGGACCACCTTAACTAGGAGAGTATGTCCATACATTTCAGTTTCAGTATAGGGGACAAAAATCTGTAGAGTTCTAAACATGGATGTAGCAGATGCAGTTGATGGTGTAGGAATTCATTCTTCATATGAGGATTACAATCCATAGCTTGTTGACTCGGACATTGATCTACCATGTGGGTATGATGACTTGTTTGACATAAATGTTGAGTATGAGAAAGGTAAAGTAGCCCAAGAAGAACCTGATGATCCTACTGAAGATGGGGACATGTATTTGCCTGATTCTGTTGAAGATTATGTGAAGTTGGATTTCAAATCTTTCAGAGAATAAGACTAGAGTAAACCAAGCTTCCAAGTTGGTCACACCTTTGGTACTATTCAGTTATTGAGGAAAGCTATAAAAGAGTACAGCTGTCAGGAAAGAGTTGACATCAGGTATCCCAGAAATGATAGGAGAAGACTGAAGACCATCTGTGAAGATGGGTGCCCTTGTTCTTTGTGTGCATCATTTGATAGCAAAACCAATTGCTTCATCATCAATAAATACAGCTCACAACATACCTGCATAAAGAAATGGAGTGTTAGGTCATGCACTACTCCCTTTATGGCTCAAAAATATGTTGATTCTTTTAGAGCTGATGAAATCATGAACATGAAGAATTTTTCAAGGGTAGTTCAGAAGGATTGGAACATGACAGCATCAAGGAGCAAACTGAGAAGGGCTGAGAGACTAGTCAAGAAAGTCATTGAAGGAGATGAGTAAGAGTAGTACAATAACATGTGGGATTATGCACAGGAATTCAAAAGATCAAACAGAGGCAGCTCTTTCTATATGGGTGTTAATGATGGCATATTTTGAAGTTGTTATTTCTCTCTAGATGCCTACAAAAGGGGTTTCATGCAAGCCAGCGGGCCTGTCATTTGTTTAGATGTCTCCCACTTAAAGACCTAGTATGGAGCTGTTCTGTGTTGTACTATTAGGATGGCTCCCAATGACTGCATTTACCCTCTAGAATTTGTAGTTGTGGAGGTTGAGAACACAGACAAATGGAAATGGTTTGTTTCAAATCTGAAGTGTGACTTGGGAATAATTAACACAGAGCGATGGACTATATTGTCAGACAAATAAAGGGGCTCATCAAGGGAGTGAGACATCACTTTCCCGATGTAGAACACAGAACCGTGTGAGACATATATGGCAAAAATTTCAACAAACACATAAATGAGATGTACTTTAGTATCAGTTGTGGAAGTGTGCAAGATGCACAGCAACACAACTGTGGGATGCAAGCATGGTGGAAATGAGTCCATCGGCTTAGAAGCCTACACATGGCTTGAGCAACTCCCACCAAACACTAGGGTTAGGGGGTTCCAAAGAGATTTTCCCATGTATGATATCCCTGTGGACAACAACTGTGATGTTTTCAATAAATATATTCTTGAAGCCGGGGAGTTGCATCTCAGGTCAATGATTGACAAGATCAAAAACCACCTCATGGTTAGATTCTACAAGAAAAGAAAAGAGGTAGAAACATGGCCTGGCTCTATAGGCAAGAAGCACAACAACACAATTATGGAAGTGGCCTCACAGGCAAAACGCGTCACACCCGTCCTCATCGATGTGCCCGCGATGGTGCATGACGAGTTTGAGCCTGCCATCCCTCTACCCGTAAAGGAGCCCATCATCATCTTTAACGACGAGTCCGACAAGGTTCAGATCATTCTGAAGAACCCCATTGCTCCGACAGCTACTCCGGTAGCTGATGCGGTCCAAGTGAAAGAAGAGGTTTTACCTATGGAAGAAGTTGTGGTCGTCAAGAAGGTGAAGAAGGAGCCTACTACGTGCCTGATGATACTGAAGGACGAAAGAAGAAGGGTTGGTCAATGCAGAGGAAGTGGTTGCAGTAAGCTATGAAGTAAACATATAAGTTAGTAAGTAATGCGGTTAGGTATGTTGTATATATTCTGCCTATAACTTATTGTAGTCTAATGATCTGAAGATGTTTATGTATGCTTTATAAGTCAACATATAAGTTAAGTTAGCTTGGTTTGAAAACATGCAAATTATGCATGAACTAAGATGTTTACCAGTAGATGTCTATGTTATATAATGCTATCTATGATGTTTATAGTTTATGTTCACTTAAATTAAGTTATCTGTACTATACTATTTATTGCCAAAAGAAGAACTAGCCAAAAGAGCCATATACCAAAAGAAGAATTATGCACTACTTTCCAAAAATAGCAACTACCAAGAATGCAACATATCCAAAAAATTACCAAATTGACTGAACTTTTTCAGTTAAACTGTCTGAATTTAGGTACAATAAAATTAATTATACCTAAAATGGCTGAATTGACTTAACTTTATGTACGGTTTGCATTTTCTAATTTGCAAATTGCCAAATTGACTGAACTTTTTTAGTTGAATTGACTGAATTTGGGTACAATTAAATTGACCGTACCTAAATTGACTTAATTGACTAAACTTTCTAAGCTGTTGGCATTTTCTGAACTTGCAAATTACCAAACTGATTGAATTTTTTCAGTTAAATTGACAGAATTTAGGTACAGTTAAATTGACTAAACTGACTTAATGGACTATACTTTTTTAATTCAGGCACACAAATGTCAACACCAACAACATAATTAATCAGCACTACAAATTCATTTCACAAGTCTATCAAATTAAGTGCTGCAAATTCTCACAGCATTACAACAATTACAACGATATAGCATCACTCAAATTCATCCAGGATCCCCTTAAACTTCCTATCTTGTCCTTAGTGTCCTGCTTCTATTTGAATAGATAAGCAATTGTGTACTCAAGCTTCCTTTTCTCTTGCTTTAACTCATTCCTCTCTTCCATCAAACTGTCCCTTTTGCATCATCTGGTCCCTCTCTTTCTCTCTCTTATCCCTCAATACTTGATGGATATTTGTGGCTGATTTGTTAGCCATGTTCTTCTTCTCAAGCTCTTGCTTTAGGTCATGCAGAGAAAGTTGTGTGTTTCCTAATTGGGCCATTGCATGCTCCTTGTCAGCCACCAGCTTAGCAAAATCAAGTTTATAAGGTCTAAGCTCAGTTTCCATCTTTTTCTTCTCTCCTAGAATCTTAAAGTTTTCTTCACCATTCACTACATTTTGTCCAAGCCTCTGTTTCTTATCCTCATCATACATGCTTGAGATCCTAGCTATACTCATATTCAAAGGGGCAGACCACTTAGGGTTAACCCACTCCATATGGCTGCATTTAAGTCCTTCCTATCAAGGAAGGAAAGTACAGATCAACCAAAAATGGAAACAATATTCATGTAACCAATCTGAATTTAAGAATACCACAATACTCCCTCTGTACCGATGCATTAGGCACTTATGAAAACCAAATAGTCCCAAAACACTTGCACCATTGCCAGTGAGAGTGTGGCGAGCGAGTGCGTGCTGAGCGCGAGAGCGAGAGAGGAGGACGGAAAGAGAGAGAGATTGGAAGTTAATGCAATGTGCCTAAGTGTTTTGGGACTATTTGGTTTTCATAATGTGCCTAATGCATCGGTACAGAGGGAGTATTGTGGTATTCTTAAATTCAGATTGGTTACATGAATATTGTTTCCATTTTTGGTTGATCTGTACTTTCCTTCCTTGATAGGAAGGACTTAAATGCAGCCATATGGAGTGGGTTAACCCTAAGTGGTCTGCCCCTTTGAATATGAGTATAGCTAGGATCTCAAGCATGTATGATGAGGATAAGAAACAGAGGCTTGGACAAAATGTAGTGAATGGTGAAGAAAACTTTAAGATTCTAGGAGAGAAGAAAAAGATGGAAACTGAGCTTAGACCTTATAAACTTGATTTTGCTAAGCTGGTGGCTGACAAGGAGCATGCAATGGCCCAATTAGGAAACACACAACTTTCTCTGCATGACCTAAAGCAAGAGCTTGAGAAGAAGAACATGGCTAACAAATCAGCCACAAATATCCATCAAGTATTGAGGGATAAGAGAGAGAAAGAGAGGGACCAGATGATGCAAAAGGGACAGTTTGATGGAAGAGAGGAATGAGTTAAAGCAAGAGAAAAGGAAGCTTGAGTACACAATTGCTTATCTATTCAAATAGAAGCAGGACACTAAGGACAAGATAGGAAGTTTAAGGGGATCCTGGATGAATTTGAGTGATGCTATATCGTTGTAATTGTTGTAATGCTGTGAGAATTTGCAGCACTTAATTTGATAGACTTGTGAAATGAATTTGTAGTGCTGATTAATTATGTTGTTGGTGTTGACATTTGTGTGCCTGAATTAAAAAAGTATAGTCCATTAAGTCAGTTTAGTCAATTTAACTGTACCTAAATTCTGTCAATTTAACTGAAAAAATTCAATCAGTTTGGTAATTTGCAAGTTCAGAAAATGCCAACAGCTTAGAAAGTTTAGTCAATTAAGTCAATTTAGGTACGGTCAATTTAATTGTACCCAAATTCAGTCAATTCAACTAAAAAAGTTCAGTCAATTTGGCAATTTGCAAATTAGAAAATGCAAACCGTACATAAAGTTAAGTCAATTCAGCCATTTTAGGTATAATTAATTTTATTGTACCTAAATTCAGACAGTTTAACTGAAAAAGTTCAGTCAATTTGGTAATTTTTTGGATATGTTGCATTCTTGGTAGTTGCTATTTTTGGAAAGTAGTGCATAATTCTTCTTTTGGTATATGGCTCTTTTGGCTAGTTCTTCTTTTGGCAATAAATAGTATAGTACAGATAACTTAATTTAAGTGAACATAAACTATAAACATCATAGATAGCATTATATAACATAGACATCTACTGGTAAACATCTTAGTTCATGCATAATTTGCATGTTTTCAAACCAAGCTAACTTAACTTATATGTTGACTTATAAAGCATACATAAACATCTTCAGATCATTAGACTACAATAAGTTATAGGCAGAATATATACAACATACCTAACCGCATTACTTACTAACTTATATGTTTACTTCATAGCTTACTGCAACCACTTCCTCTGCATTGACCAACCCTTCTTCTTTCGTCCTTCAGTATCATCAGGCACGTAGTAGGCTCCTTCTTCACCTTCTTGACGACCACAACTTCTTCCATAGGTAAAACCTCTTCTTTCACTTGGACCGCATCAGCTACCGGAGTAGCTGTCGGAGCAATGGGGTTCTTCAGAATGATCTGAACCTTGTCGGACTCGTCGTTAAAGATGATGATGGGCTCCTTTACGGGTAGAGGGATGGCAGGCTCAAACTCGTCATGCACCATCGCGGGCACATCGATGAGGACGGGTGTGACGCGTTTTGCCTGTGAGGCCACTTCCATAATTGTGTTGTTGTGCTTCTTGCCTATAGAGCCAGGCCATGTTTCTACCTCTTTTCTTTTCTTGTAGAATCTAACCATGAGGTGGTTTTTGATCTTGTCAATCATTGACCTGAGATGCAACTCCCCGGCTTCAAGAATATATTTATTGAAAACATCACAGTTGTTGTCCACAGGGATATCATACATGGGAAAATCTCTTTGGAACCCCCTAACCCTAGTGTTTGGTGGGAGTTGCTCAAGCCATGTGTAGGCTTCTAAGCCGATGGACTCATTTCCACCATGCTTGCATCCCACAGTTGTGTTGCTGTGCATCTTGCACACTTCCACAACTGATACTAAAGTACATCTCATTTATGTGTTTGTTGAAATTTTTGCCATATATGTCTCACACGGTTCTGTGTTCTACATCGGGAAAGTGATGTCTCACTCCCTTGATGAGCCCCTTTATTTGTCTGACAATATAGTCCATCGCTCTGTGTTAATTATTCCCAAGTCACACTTCAGATTTGAAACAAACCATTTCCATTTGTCTGTGTTCTCAACCTCCACAACTACAAATTCTAGAGGGTAAATGCAGTCATTGGGAGCCATCCTAATAGTACAACACAGAACAGCTCCATACTAGGTCTTTAAGTGGGAGACATCTAAACAAATGACAGGCCCGCTGGCTTGCATGAAACCCCTTTTGTAGGCATCTAGAGAGAAATAACAACTTCAAAATATGCCATCATTAACACCCATATAGAAAGAGCTGCCTCTGTTTGATCTTTTGAATTCCTGTGCATAATCCCACATGTTATTGTACTACTCTTACTCATCTCCTTCAATGACTTTCTTGACTAGTCTCTCAGCCCTTCTCAGTTTGCTCCTTGATGCTGTCATGTTCCAATCCTTCTGAACTACCCTTGAAAAATTCTTCATGTTCATGATTTCATCAGCTCTAAAAGAATCAACATATTTTTGAGCCATAAAGGGAGTAGTGCATGACCTAACACTCCATTTCTTTATGCAGGTATGTTGTGAGCTGTATTTATTGATGATGAAGCAATTGGTTTTGCTATCAAATGATGCACACAAAGAACAAGGGCACCCATCTTCACAGATGGTCTTCAGTCTTCTCCTATCATTTCTGGGATACCTGATGTCAACTCTTTCCTGACAGCTGTACTCTTTTATAGCTTTCCTCAATAACTGAATAGTACCAAAGGTGTGACCAACTTGGAAGCTTGGTTTACTCTAGTCTTATTCTCTGAAAGATTTGAAATCCAACTTCACATAATCTTCAACAGAATCAGGCAAATACATGTCCCCATCTTCAGTAGGATCATCAGGTTCTTCTTGGGCTACTTTACCTTTCTCATACTCAACATTTATGTCAAACAAGTCATCATACCCACATGGTAGATCAATGTCCGAGTCAACAAGCTATGGATTGTAATCCTCATATGAAGAATGAATTCCTACACCATCAACTGCATCTGCTACATCCATGTTTAGAACTCTACAGATTTTTGTCCCCTATACTGAAACTGAAATGTATGGACATACTCTCCTAGTTAAGGTGGTCCGGGTATGTACTCCTCCGCCGACTCTTCCACACTATCTGATAGTGCATCTTCAATTTGACCTTGCTCTGCCTCATCCTCTTGATCTTGCTCAGCCTGCTCCACTTGACTTGCTCAGCCTGCTCCTCTTGCTATTGCTCTGCCCGCTCTTCTTGCACTTGCTCCTGCTTTGCTCTAATGCCACTGAATTTGACCACTTGAGGTTCTTCATCATCAAAATGAATAAGAATAGGAGAAAAAAATGATGTCATGCTCTCATCATGATCAAGAAATAACAAAAAGAACTTAGTCCCATTAAGAGTACAATCGTTCATGTTCTCTGTCATAGTATTTTCCCCTATCTTAATCATTCTTAATCCATGATTACACACTATCAATCTAGGAACACACTAGTATATCCTAATCTATCCCTCAAACTCATACCCCATTTATGCATTGAACTACCAACAATAGTAGGTTCCCAATTATCTATGTCGCAGTAATCAAACCAAATGGAAATGGCCTTTGTGGTAACTCCTATGCTTGCCTGCACAAAGGAAATAGCCACCATGTATGACCTCAACAGAGAAGTGGTTGTTTAGGGGTCCTAAAAATGCAAAGCGACAATGTTCAGACACACAAAATTCAGACAGGTTTAGACAGTACTAAATTCAAACAACTGCAGACAAGTTATTGGACCAAAAGCATGGTTTTTTGGACCTCCACTAAATAAATATATGATCATTCATGTCCAAAAGCATGGATTTTGGGCGCATCTCACAAACACAAGGGCATCTAATAAACAAAAGGCCATATGATCAACACAAGGGCACCAAGCAAATAGTAAAGCAAACATTTTGGCCTATTTAACAAGATATGGGCTTACCCTAGGATTTCACCACAACATGCCTTTAATTTCACGTGCAAACCCCCCATGTAACCATATTGCAGCTCTGCCACTAATTTGAATGCCATGGCTAAAACCCTACCATGCAAACCCCTCAATCCATGGCAAAAAGGGAGAAGGAGCCTATACCCTAACACACATGTGCAATTGAATCCTACCCGTAGTCATTCCCGGAGAAGAAAGAGACGGATCAAGCATAGGAGGAGGCGGCGGTGATGACATACCGTGCAAGGGCCGTGACGTATCAGGCAGACGTCGCGTGGAGTGAGGGGAACGTCACAAAGGCCCCTCCCAAACGGCGCAGACGGCGGCGGCTCGGCATTGGACAAAGAGCTCATGGCACCGTACCCAGACTCGCTCCCGCCGACAAGGTCCAGGTGACCACCTCGACAACGACGAAGAAGCAAGGAGGAGGAGAGCAAGGGGGAGTGTCGGTGCAAAACCAGCGGATCTCGGGTAGGGGGTCCCGAACTGTGCGTCTAGGCCGGATGGTAACAGGAGGCAGGGGACACGAAGTTTTACCCAGGTTCGGGCCCTCTTGATGGAGGTAAAACCCTACGTCCTGCTTGATTAATATTGATGATATGGGCAGTACAAGAGTAGATCTACCACGAGATCGGAGAGGCTAAACCCTAGAAGCTACCCTATGGTATGATTGTATGTTGTGATTGTTGTCCTACGGACTAAAACCCTTCGGTTTATATAGGCACTGGAGAGGGTTAGGGTTACACAAGGTCGGTTACAAAGGAGGAGATATCCATATACGTATTTCCTAGCTTGCCTTCCACGCCAAGTAGAGTCCCATCTGGACACGAGACGAAGTCTTCAATCTTGTATCTTCACAGTCTAACAGTCCGGCCAATGGAGATAGTCCGGCTGTCCGGAGACCCCCTAATCCAGGACTCCCTCAGTAGCCCCTGAACCAGGCTTCAATGACGATGAGTCCGGCGCGCAGTATTGTCTTCGGCATTGCAAGGCGGGTTCCTTCTCCGAATACATCACGGAAGAACTTGAATACGAGGATAGTGTCCGACCCTGCAAAATAAATTCCAGATCCCACCGCAGAGAGAATAATTTTTCCGCAGATCTAATTTGCTGGCTTGTTTTGGCAGCATGACGTTATGTCATGGCCTGGTGATTATTCGAACCGTTTCTTTTAACCAGCTCCACACATAATGCAAGGCGGTTTCTTGGCACGTCTTGACGAAGCGGAGATCGTGTTCCCCTAATTACGGGATTCTCATTAATGCGGTCGTGGGTAACCCAACCGTGTCTAGGACTCCTAGATTATAGGCAAGTCCCAAATGGCTACGGAGAGGACGCTTGATATTCACCCTCTTTATAAGGGGACAAGGCTTTCGCTTTTTCCCTCTCGTGCTCAATAAAACCCTTCCCCCGCCTCGAGTTCTAACACCCAAAGCCCAGGTTAGGTGCTCCGGACCTTCAACCATGTCCGGATCCAGCCTTCAAGGCCGATGGACGCCCTCCTCCGTTACGGAAGAGGACATTAAGAAGTTGAGGGAGGCCAGATACCTGACCACCGAGGTTTCGCATCGGCTACCTGCTCAAGGGCAGATCATCCCTACTCCCGAACCCAACGAGAATGTTGTGTTCGTCACCCATTTCCTCCGAGGTCTAGGCCTCACTCTGGATCCTTTCGTCAGGGGTTTGATGTTCTATTACGGGCTAGATTTCCACGATCTAGCTCCGGACTCCTTTCTCCAGATCACGACATTTATTGTCGTGTGTGAGGCCTTCCTCCGCGTTACCCTCACTTCGGCCTGTGGATCAAGACCTTTGAAGTAAAGCCGAAGATGATCGAGGGGCAACATGCAGCATGCGGAGGTGCATCAATAGGCAAGATGGCAGGAGCTCCATGGCCGACAGGTTCCTTTCCAGAGGTGTCTGAATTATGGCAACGGGAGTGGTTTTACGTCACGGCTCCCAGAAGTGCCAAGTGGGCGACTGCCCCCGCTTTCCGCTCGGGCCCCCACCATAACTAATGTCATGGATTAGCAGGGGTCTGAGCTGGGGTCCAGCCAAGGACGTGCCTATACTGCAAAGCCGCATCCGAGATCTCTTCGAGGGAGATTTTAGTTTGGTTGCGGTAATACAAGTTATGCTGGTTCGTCAAGTCCATCCTTGCAAACGCCGGCCCCTTCGCTTGTGGGAGTTCAACCCAGAGGGACCACGTGCCGTTCAGAGTTTCCTCGGCCTGACACACGAGGAGATGTACAAGTCATTCTTCGGACCTCAAGTGGAATGTCCGGATATTACCGAGGATGTGGGCCTGAGCAGTAACCGCGCCGCCGAACAAGTAAGAAATCCTCTAGCCGAACACACTGTCTTTTATTCAAAGTTATTTATGAGAGTTCAC
>NW_024111948.1:0-86731 GCF_003073215.2 Triticum urartu | reverse complement strand
ATAATCTAGTGCACAAGCTCTCAGCATATCTTCCAAAATCTGATTGACTCTCTCGGTCTGTCCATCTGTCTTCGGATGAAAAGCTGTGCTGAGCTCTAGTCTGGTTCCTAAAGTTTCATGCAACTGATTCCAAAACTTTGAGGTAAATTGGGTTCCTCTATCTGATACGATACTCCTCGGAACTCCATGCAAACAAATGATTCTAGTCATGTATATCTTTTGCCAACTTAGCACTGGTGTAAGTGGTCTTAACTGGAATGAAATGTGCTACCTTCGTCAAACGATCAACTACTACCCATATCGAGTCATATCCGGCCTTTGTCCTGGGTAGCCCTGTGATAAAATCCATGCCTATCTTATCCCACTTCCATTCGGGTATTGGCAATGGTTGTAACAATCCTGCTGGCTTTTGATGCTCTGCCTTTACTCTCTGACATACGTCACAAACTGCTACATACGCTGCAATATCCTTCTTCATTCCGGTCCACCGGAATGTTTCCTTTAAATCCAAATACATCTTGGTATTCCCTGGGTGAATCGAATACGGTGAATCATGTGCCTCTTGTAAAATCAACTTCCTGATCTCCGGGTCATTGGGCACATAAACGCGGTCCTCAACCCATAGGGTATCGTGCTCATCCTCACGAAATCCCTTTGCTTTTACTTCGCTCAATTTCTCTTTTATAGCAGCAATTTCCTTGTCAGATTTCTGAGCTTCTCTGATCTTATCCATCAATGTTGACTAAATCTCCAATGCTGCTACATAGCCTCTCGGAACTATTTCCAAACATAGCTCACGAAGGTTTTCTGCTAACTCCTTTGGTATTTCTCCCGTCACTAGGGTATTGACATGGCTCTTACGGCTCAATGCGTCTGCTACTACATTAGCTTTTCCGGGATGGTAATGCAATCTCATGTCATAATCCTTGATGAGCTCCAACCATCTCCTCTGTCGGAGGTTCAACTCCTTCTGAGTGAAAATGTACTTCAAACTCTTATGATCCGTGTACACCTCACAATGATTTCCAATGAGGAAATGTCTCCACGTCTTCAATGCATGCACTACGGCTGCTAACTCCAAATCATGCGCGGCATAATTCAACTCATGAGGCTTCAGTTGCCGTGAAGCATACGAAACAACTCTTCCTTCCTGCATAAGCACTGCTCCAAGTCCTCGACGTGAAGCGTCGCAATACACCTCATAATCCTTGGTCTGATCTGGCAAAATCAATACTGGTGAGGTAACCAAACGTTTCTTCAACTCCTGGAAACTAGCCTCACACTCCTCAGTCCATTTGAACTTAGTATCCTTCTTCAACAATTCAGTCATAGGCTTTGCAATCTTTGAAAAGTTCTCAATGAATCTCCGGTAGTATCCTGCGAGTCCAAGAAAACTCCGGATCTCTCCAACTGTTGTTGGTGCTTCCCATTCGGTTACGGTCTCAACCTTTATGGGGTCAACTGCTATACCTTCTCCGGATATAACGTGTCCGAGGAATCCAACTTCCTTCAACCAAAACTCACATTTGCTGAATTTGGCGTATAACTGATGTTCCCTTAGTTTCTCCAAAACCAAACGCAAATGTTCCTTATGCTCCTCTTCATTCTTTGAATAAACCAGGATGTCATCAATGAACACTACGATGAACTTATCCAAAAACTCCATAAACACTTTGTTCATCAGGTTCATAAAATAGGCAGGTGCGTTAGTCAATCCAAATGACATAACGGTATACTCATACAGTCCATATCTTGTGGTGAAAGCTGTCTTCGGAATATCCTGCTCTCGAATCTTCAATTGATGGTACCCTGATCGCAAATTGATCTTGGAAAACACTTTAGCTCCTTGCAATCGATCAAACAGATCGTTGATCATTGGCAATGGGTACTTATTCTTGATGGTTACTTCATTCAATCCCCGATAATCTACAACCATCCTTAATGATCCATCCTTCTTTTCCACTAGAAGTATGGGTGATCCCCAAGGCGAAGAACTTGGGCGAATGTAACCTTTATCCAATAACTCCTTAATCTGATTCTTAATTTCCACCAAATCCTTTGCTGGCATCCGGTACGGTCGCTTCGATATTGGGCCTGTACCTGGCAATAACTCAATCAAAAACTCAATGTCTCTATCCGGTGGCATGCCTGGCAATTCCTCAGGAAATACATCAGGAAAATCCTTTACCACTGGTACTTCCTCCTGCACAACTCCTGTTAGGCAGTTTACTTGTGTCCTGTTTGGCACATGCCGGGATACATACTTGATCCTTCTTCCTTCTGGTGTGGTAAGCAAAATTGTCTTACTGGCGCAATCGATGTTTCCTCCATACATCGACAGCCAATCCATACCAAGAATCACATCCAACCCTTGGGATTCCAGAATAATTAAATCCGTTGGGAATACATGCCTTCCTATACTCAATGGTACTTGGAAACATCCTTGTCTGGCCATGTATTCTGCTCCTGGCGAGCTTTACTAGCATAGGTGTTTTAAGAATCCTAGTGGGCAGGCTATACTTTTCCACAAATCCCCTTGATATGTATGAATGCGATGCACCAGTATCAAAAAGAACGAGTGCAGTAAATGACTTAACCAAAAACTTACCTATTACTGCATCGGGCTGATCTTCAATCTCCTCCACATTAACGTGGTTCACCTGTCCCCTATTGAAAGGGTTCGGCTTCTTCCCAGAGCTTCCATTGCCATTTCCATTCTGGCCTTCGGGACATTCATTGGCATAATGTCCGGTCTTCGAACACTTGAAACAGGTGACTTGACTCAGGTCTCTCTTGGTTGGGGTCGATGGGGTGGTCCGGTTCTGGCCGTTGCTTCCTCCATTCCCATTACCATTCTTGTGGCCATTATGGTTGTGCGAGCTACCTCCTCCATGGGTGTGCTGAAACTTAAATCCCGGTTTAGGGGTAAAACGGGGCTTCTGCTGGGCTCCAGAGTTATACCTCCCCTGTCCATACTTCCTCTTACGGTTCTCAATCTGCTGTTGCTTCCCTTCAATCATGATGGCACGATCTACCAACTCCTGGTAGTTGTTGAAACTCGCTACCATCAACTGCATGCTTAGTTCATCATTTAATCCTTCCAGAAACTTCTCCTGCTTAGCTGCATCCGTAGCAACGTCATCTGGGGCATAACGGGCTAGCTTACTAAATTCCTCCACATACTGGCCAACAGTCCTTCCTCCTTGGCGTAAGTTGCGAAACTCACGCTTCTTTATGGCCATAGCTCCTGCTGAAACATGGGCAGTGCGGAAAGCTTGCTGAAACTGATCCCATGTGACAGTGTCAACTGGGTAAGTGGCTGTGAAATTCTCCCACCATGCTGCCGCGGGTCCGTCAAGCTGGTGTGCAGCAAACTTCACTTTCTCACCATCCGTGCATCCTGCAGTGGTCAACTCCCTTCCTATCTTACGGAGCCAATCGTCTGCTACTATTGGCTCGGTGCTACTGGAAAACACCGGCGGATTCAGCCTAAGGAAATGGGCTAAGTGGTCAACAGGTGGTGGTGGTGGTGGTGGGTTGTTGTTGTTCTGCTGATTCTGAACTAACATCTGCATCAATTGATTCTGCTGCTGGATCAACTGAGTTAGCTCCGGTGGAAATCCATTATCATGTCTCGGAGGCATCTGAGGTTTTAGAAAAGACGAGAATTGAGAATAGAATGATGTCTAAAGGGAAAACACTACCCATATGCACATGAGGCAAAAACACACAATTCACTTCAATCAATCAAACAAGCGCTTACAAACGGTCTAACTATCGCAAAAGTGCTCGACTATAATGTTTACATGGGGGAATACTACTACTATCTGGTGGTCATCTAGAAATTTGAACCGGTGGAAGACTCCATGATATCTGCTCTAGCTTCATCTTCAAAGTCGGGTTCACTTGGATCCGAATCGTGTCGTCGATGATGATGTAGTTGTTCGGACATGCGACGTACTCGTCTTCTTCCTTGGTTCCTAACTTCCTCTTGAGTTCTTCAATCTCATGCTTAAGATCGCCATTGTGTCTTGTTAGAGCTACGATCTCGTCCATGTAGTCCTTGCGTGTAGACTTCAGTTCTCCTTCTAGCTCGATGATCCTTGCCTTCGCATTCTTCAGCTCTATCATATCATTGCACATCTGGTTCTCGTGGCGTCGAATGTGCTGGTTTAACTCCTGGATGAAAGATGCAATGGATCTATCCTTCTTGGTGCTGACTAACTCCCATTGTTCATCTCGGCATCCGCAAATCTGGTAGATAGTGTCCTTGAGGTCTTCTTGATAAACTTCTCCAATGCGTCCTATGGTGATATGAGCTGCCATGCTCCTTCCCAGACTCCAGGTTGGTGCATTGAAAACACTATCTATGGGCTTCGTGATTGGCACGAATGTCCTTCCCGGAACGTGAGCTTGAATCTTCCAGCGCTCCTCTTCAGGCAGAGTGGCGTTGAAAGTTCCCATGAAGCTTGGTAATCCAATATGTACTTGGTGACTTCCTTCAGGTGAAATCCAAATGGTGTGCCTTCATCCGGTTGAGCGTACTTAATCTTCGCGTGCGTCATCCTAATAGAGTAGAAAAGATGAGGAGTTAGAAAATGAGAAGAGAAAGGGTGATCTATGGCTTTAACTTAGTGGTCGTGTCCTACAGTCAGCATGTGCTCTGATACCATCTCTGTAGCGACCTGACCCGAATGGATCACGTCTACTGTGCTACGGTGTCATCCCTGGATCAGTAATGCTGACACCACACAGTACATCGAGGTTTTATAGCAGAGTTGCAATCACACACTTATTACATCGATGGCTCAAAAAGAACTTATTACAATAAATATGGCTGAAGGCCATCTAATATCGATAACAGCGGAAGACTCGGAAGATAAATGGGTCCATCAACTCCACGGCGGCATCACTGAGTATAGAACCACGACCTAAAACACCTCAATCGTCGTCTGAAAAGTCTGCAACATGATAAGCTTGCAGCCCGAAAACGGGTCAGCACATGGAATATGCTGGCAAAGTAACACATAGAAGAGTAATGGAATGAAACAGCTATACTATATGCATATATGGCTGGTGGAAAGCTCTATGGTTACAGTTTTTGCGTAAAGCCAGTTTTTCTCTACTGCAAAGGAATAAGTTTTTATTTAACTATCATGGTGGTTCTGAAACATTGAGAATGGTTGACAGCATTCTCAATCCCAACTAGAAGTACAATTAAAACCCAACAATATTAATTAGAAGTAACATGTTGAGATTCACAATGATATTCAAGTACTAGATACTCAAGTTGTCCATAACCGGGGACACGGCTAATCATGATTAGTTTGTACACTCTGCAGAGGTTTGCGCAATTTTCCCCACATGACTCGATCGCCTCCGTTTGTTTTCTCGCACTACATGGTGTTTGAGAAACGGATGACCGAGACATAGTCTTTCAGAAGCACTAGCACCTTACTTGTGGGGTAGACCGGTACACCTACATCCCCTACATCTGCTAGTCCACCCCGTAAGAGTTCGCACAACTTAGTCAACTATGCCAGAGCCCATAGTAGCATGTGGCTGCACACGGAAGTTTCTAGCATGAAAGATCTTATGATCCCTTTGAGCCTGCGTGGCGGTCCAAAAAAAATAGGCAAGTCCTGATAGACATCAGGTGCCTCAATCCACCCAGATGTGTGTTTAAGTTGCCACCTTAGATAAACCATTAAAATTATCAATCTCACATCTGTCATGGATATCACTCACCCAATCCACGTCTACTAGCATAGCATGGCATAATAAGCAAACGTAGAAGTAACTCCCAAAGGTTTCATAATAAACAGGTAATAGGTACTACCTCATCTACTTCCCATCCCACAGTTTAATTAGATCCTAATCATGCAATGTGTGAGGATTGATCTAATGCAATAAAACATGGGTTGTAGAAAAGGTATGATCAAAGTGTTACTTGCCTTGCTGATGATCTGCGAGTCCTAGGGTTTCGAAGTAACAGGCGGCGCAATCCGGGTAATCTATCGCAGACAAACAACAAGCATACAATAAGTACTCATCTAATGCACAGGTAAAACTTGAACAAGAGAACGAACCAGAAAGTTCAATTTAAGAACTCTGGTTGCAAAGAAAGAACGAACCGAAAAAACGGCGGAAAACAAACGGCGGAAGAAAACAACTCGGTTCTAGCAAGTTGAAACTAGGTCAAAATTTTACTGTAGCAAAAGCTTGTTCAAGTTGATTAGACGGAACGGCGGTTTCGAGACGAAACTCCAAGCTCTTGAATCACCTGATTCCGATAAACGAGCGAAAAGAAAGACTAGGAAGAAGATCGGATCTGAGATCGCGATCGCGGAATAAATCCGACGAAAAGAAAAAGAAGAACGGTTAAACGAACGGACGTCGTTAACCTAGAAGAATCCGGTGATCACGTTCGTTGAGACGAACGGTCCGGCGAATGGTCCAAAGGCAACTAAATCGGAGAAGAAAACGAATCTGATCTAGGGTTTCGGAGAAGAAAACCGAACGAAAAACCGATCTAGAAAATCTGAACGGTTTAGAGAAGAAAAGAATCGGAACGATTAGAAGAAAACGATTCGATAAAAAAGAAGAGATGCGGCGCGGGGCTACCTCTGGCGAGGTCTCTGGCGAGGGGCTCTGACGGCGTGGGCGTGGGGCGGCGGCGGCAAGGTGCGGTGGCGGCGCGGGTGTGGGGTGGCGGCGCGGCGCGGGTGAGGCGGCGGCGCGGCGGTGACGCAGGGCGCGGGCGGCAGCTTAGGGCAGCGCGCGGGTGAGGGGTGGCGCGGCGCGGGGTGTGGTGGAGCTCTAGGCTTTGGGTTTGATGATTTAGAGGGGGGTGCTTGGGTATTTATATTGGGGAGAGGAGGGGGTTTACTTGGGGTAGGGGACAAGAATTAGACTAGGAATAGGAATAGAAAAAAGGGAAGGAAAAGATCTAGAAATATAAAAGGAATATACGGAAGTAGGACAAAAGTCCTACTAGGATTCGGTTTAGAGCAAGAGGCGAGGCGGCGGCCTCCTGCGCCAGCGCTAGGCGCGCGCGGCTCCCTGGGGGCGGTGGCCTTTGGCCCGGCTGGGCCTTGGCCTGGCCGGCCTTGGTCCAGTTTTTTTTTGTTTTTTTAACTGATTTCGCGCAAAGGAAAACAAAAAGAGAACTAAATGAACTCCGAAAAATCTAAAGTAAATTTTCTCCGACTCCTAAAAATGAGTCGAACAAAATGAACTTTTCTCCGGACCTAAAATGCAATTTTCGGAAACACGCATTTTTCCCTATCCAAATAAAATGCGAATAAACACCGGAAAACAAAAATTGATCTATTTATTATATCTTCATTTTTCCTAAATTTGGGAAAGTCATATTATTCCCTCTCTCATATATTTTGACGCAAGAAAAATTGAAGATAAAATAAATAAATCAAATGATCCTCTTTTCAAAATTCGAGAAAACTCTCAAATATGAAAATAACGAAATCTCCAACTCTCTCCGAGGGTCCTTGAGTTGCGTGAAATTTCTAGGATCAACCAAAATGCAAGAAAATATGATATGCATATGATCTAGTGTATAACATTCCAAATTGAAAATTTGGGATGTTACATTTTACAAGGTTTACATAAAGAGGGAGAATGTCGGCAGCTGGGATTCTGGGATGGAAAAGGAGCAAATATTAGAGACCTATTCTGCATAGCTCCAAAAGTCCTGAAACTTCACGGAAGTCATTTTCAGAATATATATAAAATACTGAGTGTAAGAAGTTCTAGAGGGGGGCCACACCCTGGCCACGAGGGTGGGGGCGCACCCTACCCCCCTGGGCGCGCCCCCTTGCCTCGTGGGCCCCCTAGTGGCCCTCCGATGCCCATCTTCTGCTATATGGAGTCTTTGTTGAGGAAAAAATGATAAGCAAGCTTTCGGGATGAGACTCCACCGCCACGAGGCAGAACCTTGGCGGAACAAATCTAGGGCTCTGGCGGAGCTGTTCTGCCGGGGACACTTCCCCCCGGGAGGGGGAAATCATCACCATCGTCATCACTAATGATCCTCTCATTGGGAGGGGGTCAATCTCCATCAACATCTTCACCAGCACCATCTCCTCTCAAACCCTAGTTCATCTCTTGTATCCAATTCTTGTCTCCAAGTCTGGGATTGGTACCTGTGGGTTGCTAGTAGTGTTGATTACTCCTTGTAGTTGATGCTAGTTGGTTTATTTGGTGGAAGATCATATGTTCAGATCCTATATGAATATTAATACCCCTCTGATTATGAACATGAATATGCTTTGTGAGTAGTTACGTTTGTTCATGAGGACATGGGAGAAGTCTTGCTATTAGTAGTCATGTGAATTTGGTATTCGTTCGATATTTTGATGAGATGTATGTTGTCTCTCCTCTAGTGGTGTTATGTGAACGTCGACTACATGACACTTCACCATTATTTGGGCCTAGAGGAAGGCATTTGGAAGTAATAAGTAGATGATGGGTTGCTAGAGTGACAAAAGCTTAAACCCTAGTTTATGCATTGCTCCGTAAAGGGCTGATTTGGATCCATATGTTTCATGCTATGGTTAGGTTTACCTTAATACTTTTGTTGTAGTTGCGGATGCTTGCAATAGAGGTTAATCATAAGTGGTATGCTTGTCCAAGTAAGGACAGCACCCAAGCACCGGTCCACCCACATACCAAATTATCAAAGTACCGAACGCGAATCATATGATCGTGATGAAACCTAGCTTGACGATAATTCCCATGTGTCCTCGGGAGCGCTTTTCTCTATATAAGAGTTTGTCCAGGCTTGTCCTTTGCTACAAAAAGAATTGGGCCACCTTGCTACACTTTATTTACTTTTGTTACTTGTTGCTCGTTATAAATTATCTTATCACAAAACTATCTGTTACCTATAATTTCAGTGCTTGCAAAGAATACCTTGATGAAAACCGCTTATCATTTCCTTCTGCTCCTCGTTGGTTTCGACACTCTTACTTATCAAAAGGACTACGATAGATCCCCTATACTTGTGGGTCATCAAGATTGACCCCCTCCCGATGAGAGGATCATTGGTGATGGCGAAGGTGATGATTTCCCCCTCCCGGAGGGAAGTTTCCCTGGCAGAACAGCTCCGCCGGAGCCCTATTGGTTCCGCCAAGGTTCCACCTCGTGGCGGCGGAGTTTCATCCCGTGAGTTTGCTTATGATTTTTTTCCTCAACAAAAGACTCCATATAGCCAAAGATGGGCATCAGAGGGCTGCCAGGGGGCCCACGAGGAAGGGGTCCGCGCCCCCCACCCTCGTGGACAGTGGGTGGCCCCCCTCTCGTACTTCTTTCGCCCAATATTTTTTTATATATTCTGAAACATGCTCCCCTGAAGTTTCAGGACTTCTGGAGTTGTGCAGAATAGGTCTCTAATGTTTGCTCCTTTGCCATCCCAGAATTCCAGCAACTGGCATTCCCCCTCTTCCTGTAAACCTTGTAAAATAGGAGAGAATAAGCATAAGTATTGTTACATAATGTGTAATAACAGCCCATTGCAATAAATATCGATATAAAAGCATGATGCAAATGGACGTATCATGTGTTAATGGAGAGATGCCATAACCTGACCTTGAAGGTGGAGGTCAGCTCTATTTTACCTCCTCAAGCTGAGGGAACTTTCCATTGCCGTCCGATTCCACATGGCTTTGTGCTACCTCTTGAGCACTGTGTTGGTTTTCCCTTGAAGAGGAAAGGTTGATGCAGCAAAGTAGCATAAGTATTTCCCTCAGCTTTTGAGAACCAAGGTATCAATCCAGTAGGAGACTACATGCAAGTCCCTCGTACCTACACAAACAAATAAGAACCTCGCAACCAACGCGATAAAGGGGTTGTCAATCCCTTCACGATCACTTACAAGAGTGAGATCTGATAGAGATAATAATGGTAAGATAAATATTTTTGGTATTTTTATGATATAGATTGAAAGTAAAGATTTCAAAATAAATGGTGTCAGAAATAACTTGTTGACGGGAGATTAATATAATGGAGAATAGACCCGGGGGCCATAGGTTTCACTACTGGCTTCTCTCAAGATAGCATAAGTATTACGGTGGGTGAAAAAATTACTGTCGAGCAATTGATAGAAAAGCGAATAATTATGAGAATATCTAGGCATGATCATGTATATAAGCGTCACGTCCGTGACAAGTAGACCGACTCCTGCCTGCATCTACTACTATTACTCCACACATCGACCGCTATCCAGCATGCATCTAGAGTATTAAGTTCATAAGAATAGAGTAACACATTAGGTAAGATGACATGATGTAGAGGGATAAACTCAAACAATATGATATAAACCCCATCTTTTTATCCTCGATGGCAACAATACAATACATGTCGTTTCCCTTTCTGTCACTGGGATCGAGCACCGCAAGATTGAACCCAAAGCTAAGCACTTCTCCCATTGCAAGAAAGATCAATCTAGTAGGCCAAACCAAACTGATAATTCGAAGAGACTTGCAAAGATAACCAATCATACATAAAAGATTTCAAAGAAGAATCAAAAATTGTTCATAGATAGACTTGATCATAAACCCACAATTCATTAGATCTTGACAAACACACCGCGAAAGGAGTTACATCGAATAGATCTCCAAGAAGATCGAGGAGAACTTTGTATTGAGATTCAAAGAGAGAGAAGAAGCCATCTAGCTAATAGCTATGGACCCAAACGTCTGAAGTAAACTACTCACACATCATCGGAGGGGTCATCGAGTTGATGTAGAGGCCCTCCGTGATCGATGTCCCCTCCAGCGGAGCTCCGGAAAAGGCCCCAAGATGGGATCTCTTGGGTACACAAGGTTGCGACGGTGGAAATAGGGTTTCGTGGTGCTCCTGGATGTTTTCGGGGTATATGAACATACATACGAGGAAGAAGTAGGTTGGTGGAGCCACGAGGAGGGAGGCGCGCCCAGGGGGTAGGCATGCCCCCTGCCTCGTGGCCACCTCGTTGGTTGCTTGACGTCTACTCCAAGTCCTCTAGATCACGTTTGTTCCAAAAATCACGCTCCCGAAGGTTTCATTCCATTTGGATTCCGTTTGATATTCCTTTTCTGCGAAACACTGAAATAGGCAAAAACAGCAATTTGCACTGGGCCTTGGGTTAGTAGGTTAGTCCCAAAAATAATATAAAAGTGTAAAATAAAGCCCATTAACATACAAAACAGATAATATAATAGCATGGAACAATAAAAAATTATAGATACATTGGAGACGTATCAAGCATCCCCAAGCTTAATTCCGGCTCGTCCTTGAGTAGGTAAATGATAAAAACAGAATTTTTGATGTGGAATGCTACCTAGCATAATTCTCAATGTAATTCTCTTTACTGTGGCATGAATATTCAGATCCAAAATATTCAAGACAAAATTTTAATATTGACATAAAAATAATAATACTTCAAGCATACTAACTAAGCAATTATGTCTTCTCAAAATAACATGGCCAAAGAAAGTTCATCCCTACAAAATCATATAGTTTGGTCATGCTTCATTTTCGTCACACAAGAATGCTCTCATCATGCACAACCCCGATGAAAAGCCAAGCAATTGTTTCACACTTTACTAATCTCAAACTTTTTTCAACTTTCATGCAATACATGAGCGTGAGCCATGGATATAGCACTATGGGTGGAATAGAATATGATGATGGGGGTTATGTGGAGAAGACAAAAAAGGAGAAAGTCTCACATCGACGCGGATAATCAATGGGCTAGGGAGATGCCCATCAATTGATGTCAATGCAAGGAGTAGGGATTGCCATGCAACGGATGCACTAGAGCTATAAATGTATGAAAGCTCAACAAAAGAAACTAAGTGGGTGTGCATCCAACTTGCTTGCTCATGAAGACCTAGGGCATTTGAGGAAGCCCATTGTTGGAATATACAAGCCAAGTTCTATAATGAAAAATTCCCACTAGTATATGAAAGTGACAAAACAAGAGAGTCTCTATCATAAAGATCATGGTGCTACTTTGAAGCACAAGTGTGGAAAAAATGATAGTAGCATTGCCCCTTTTTATTTATTTTTCTTTCTTTTTCTTTTTTTTGGGCCTTCTTTTTTTTGGCCTTTCTTTTCTGGGGGACAATGCTCTATTCATGATGATCATCACACTTCTATTTATTTACAACTCAATGATTACAATTCGATACTAAAACAAAGTATGACTCCATATGAATGCCTCCGGCGGTGTACCGGGGAGGGCAATGAATCAAGAGTGACATGTATGAAAAATTATGAATGGTGGCTTTGCCACAAATACGATGTCAACTACATGATCATGCAAGGCAATATGACAATGATGATGCGTGTCATGATAAACGGAACGATGGAAAGTTGCATGGCAATATATCTCGGAATGGCTATGGAAATGCCATAATAGGTAGGTATGGTGGCTGTTTTGAGGAAGATATAAGGAGGTTTATGTGTTACAGAGCGTATCAAATCACGGGGTTTGGATGCACCGGCGAAGTTTGCACCAACTCTCATGGTGAGAAAGGGCAATGCATGGTGCCGAAGAGGCTAGCAATGATGGAAGGGTGAGAGTGCGTATAATCCATGGACTCAACATTAGTCATAAAGAACTCACATACTTATTGCAAAAATCTACAAGTCATCAAAAACCAAGCATTACGCGCATGATCCTAGGGGGATAGATTGGTAGGAAAAGACCATCCCTCATCCCCAACCGCCACTCATAAGGAAGACAATCAAATAACACCTCATGTTTCAAATTTGTTACACAACGGTCACCATACGTGCATGCTACGGGACTTGCAAACTTCAAGACAAGTATTTCTCAAATTCACAACTACTCAACTATCACACTATAATATTACCACCTTTATATCTCAAAACAATTATCAAGTATCAAACTTCTCCTAGTACTCAATGCACTTTTTATGAAAGTTTTTATTATACCGATCTTGGATGCCTATCATATTAGGACTAAATTCATAACCAAAGAAAATTACCATGTTGTTCTAAAGGAATTTCAAAATAATATAAGTGAAGCATGAGAGATCAATAATTTCTATAAAACAGAACCACCCCCGTGCTCTAAAAGATATAAGTGAAGCACTAGAGCAAAATTATCTAGCTCAAAAGATATAAGTGAAGCACATAGAGTATTCTAATAAATTCTGATTCATGTGTGTCTCTCCCAAAAGGTGTGTACAGAAAGGATGATTGTGGTAAACTAAAAAGAAAATACTCAAATCATACAAGACGCTCCAAGCAAAACACATATCATGTGGTGAATAAAAATATAGCCTCAGGTAAAGTTACCGATAGAAGAAGACGAAAGAGGGGATTCCTTCCGGGGCATCCCCAAGCTTAGGCTTTTGGTTGTCCTTGAATTTTACCTTGGGGTGCCTTGGTAATCCCAAAGCTTAGGCTATTTCCACTCCTTTTTCCATAATCCATCAAATCTTTACCCAAAACTTGAAAACTTCACAACAGAAAACTTAGACAGAAAATCTCATGAGCTCCGTTAGTAAAAGGAAACAAACCACCACTTAAGGTACTGTAATGAACTCATTCATTATTTATATTGGTTTTAAACCTACTGTATTCCAACTTTTCTATGGTTCATACACTTAAATACTAGCCATAGATTCGTCAAAATAAGCAAACAACACACGAAAAAACAGAATCTGTCAAAAACAGAACAGTCTGTAGTAATCTGTAGGTTTCGAATACTTCTGGAACCCCAAAAATTCTAAAATAAATTTCTTGACGTGAGGAATTTATCTATTAATCATATTCAAAAAGAATTAACTGCATAGCACTCTCCAGTAAAAAATGGCAGCAAATCTCATGAGCGCTAAAGCTTCTGTTTTTTACAGCAAGATCGCAAAGACCTTCCCCAAGTCTTCCCAAAGGTTCTACTTGGCACAAATACTAATTAAAAGCATAAAACCACATATAAACATAGGATAGATGAATTATTATTACTAAACAGAATCAAACATCAAGGAACAAAAATAAAATTGGGTTGCCTCCCAACAAGCGCTATCGTTTAACGCCCCTAGCTAGGCATAAAAGCAAGGATAGATCTAGGTATTATCATCTTTGTGTAACGCCCGGATAATCAAGCTACAGTAACCTCTGCTAATGATGCCTCGTCACCACTCTTACTGTTGTAAACCTCGCGATGATTCAATCCCATTCGAATTCAAATTTCAAAATCAAAGCAAACAATAAAATTTTTTCAAAATTTAAAACAGAAGTGTTCGGGAGATGCCATATTTTACATAGGTCAATATGGTATAATAAACACAATTTTATAAACTGCCTAAGTATTTTAAAATAAATAAAGACAGAAAAGGAAAATAAATAAAAGAAAGAAACTAACAAAAAAAAGAGAAGAAAGAGGGAACCCCCTCCCACGGCCTACTGGCCCAGTTGGCCGGCCCATTCGGGTGCAGGCCCAACCGGCCTTCCCCCCCTCCCCTTATCCATCCCCCCCCCAAACCCTAACCCACCCGATCCCCACTCCCCCCCACTCTCCCCACGATCCCCTCCCCCCACCCCACGACGCGCCCCATTCTCCCCCGATCCAGATCGGATCGGGCTCGACGCCGCCGCCTCGCCCTCATCGCCGCCGAACGCCGTCACCCCCCTCCCCCGCCTGGACCTCGCCGGCACCCTTCCCCACCGGCCTGCATCATCTTCACCGCCGTCCCCGTCGACCACCCCGACGCCCACTGCCCTGGACCCTACGTCTCCGGTGAGGCCACGGCCTCCGCGCACCTCCTCTTCCCCCCCTCGCTCGCTCATCGTGTCGCACCCGCGCCGTCTGCACTCCGGCACGCCCGCGCCTCGACGGCGCCCGCGCGCGCCCGCGCGGCCACAGCAGCAGCCCCGCCGCATCGCGCACACGCCGCACCGCAGCGTTGTTGCCGCTGCCCACCACGGCTTCGCCCCGGCGCGCGCCTCCTCCCCTGCTGCCTGCCCCGCGCCGTCGCCTGAACCGCGCCGCCTCTGCCCCGTCACGCCGCGCCCCTCCTGTCACCTCGCCTCCCGCCTCGGCTCCGCCGTGCCAGGCCGCGCCGGCGCCGCCCCTTGCTTGCTGCCGGCTCCCGCGCCGCAGCTGCGCCTGCTCGCCCCCCTCCGAGTCGGGCGCCAGCACGCCCAGCGCCCGTTCGGGCGACAGCCGTCGCCTCAGCGCCCAAAACCCGTTAAGGCCCCCTGTGCCTATGATAGGGGGGCCCCACGACCAGAACGTTTTTAGCAAAAAAAAAAAGAAGATTAAAAAAAGATAATAGATAAATAAATAATTAAAAATAATTAAAATATTAATTATTTAATTAATCAAAGAGTTAATTAACTTAATAATTATAATTAGATTAACCTAATCACTAATTAACCTAATTAACTGTTAGTTAATTAAAACAGAGTATGACGATCGGGACCCACCTGTCAGGTTGACCAAGTCAACTACTGACGTCATGCTGATGTCATGATGACGTCAGCAGACACTATTCTGGATAATGTTGATTAAATTAAATAAATAAATCCTAAAATGATTTAAATCTTTTAAAATTAATATAAAATAAACCGTAGCTCGGATGGAAAAACTTTGTACATGAAAGTTGCTCAGAACAACGAGACGAATTCGGATACGCAGCCCGTTCGTCCGCCACGCATCCCTAACCTATCGAACTCCCAACTTTCCCCCTCCGGTTCACCGGTCCAAAAACGCGAAACACCGGGGATACTTTCCCGGATGTTATCCCCCTTCACCGGTATCACCTACTACCGCGTTAGGGCACCTCTAACGCCGTTACTTGTCATGTCATGCATCACTATGCATATGCTTGCATTGTATTTATTGTTTCTTCCCCCTCTTCTCTCGCTAGACACCGAGACCGACGCCGCTGCTACCCCATACGACTACGGTGTTGACGACCCCTCTCTCTTGCCAGAGCAACCAGGAAAGCCCCCCCTTTGATCACCAGATATCGCCTACTCTTCTCTATACTGCTTGCATTAGAGTAGTGTAGCATGTTACTGCTTCCCGTTAATCCTATATTGATGCATAGCCTGTCCTTACTACTACTGTTGTTACCTTTACCTGCAATCCTAATGCTTAGTATAGGATGCCAGTTTATCATCAGTGGCCCTACATCCTTGTCCATCTGCCATGCTATACTATCGGGCCGTGATCACTCGGGAGTTGATCACGGGTATATTCTATATACTTTATACATGATACATGTGGTGACTAAAGACGGGTCGGCTTGAGGAGCACCCGCGAGTGGAGTTTTGAGGCGGAGCGGCAGGGTAGGTTCCGACCACCTAGGAGAGAGGTGGGCCTGGCCCTGGTCGGCGTTCGCGGATACTTAACACGCTTAACGAGATCTGGGTATTTGATCTGTGTCTGGCCATTTGGTCTATACGCACTAACCATCTACGCGGGAGTAGTTATGGGTATCCCGGCATCGTGGTATCAGCCGAAGCCTTCGTGACGTCAGCGACTGAGTGGCGCGCGCCGGATTGGACTGGAAGGCCACTAGGCTAGGTCTGCTTTCGGCCGCGTTCGCAACGTGCAGGTGTGCTAAGGGCGATGGGCCCAGACCCCTGGGCGCTTAGGTTTAGACCGGCGTGCTGACCTCTCTGTTGGTCTAGGTGGGGCTGCGACGTGTTGATCTTCCGAGGCCGGGCATGACCCAGGAAAGTGTGTCCGGCCAAATGGGATCGAGCGTGTTGGGGTATGTGGTGCACCCCTGCAGGGAAGTTAATCTATTCGAATAGCCGTGATCTTCGGTAACAGGACAACTTGGAGTTGTACCTTGACCTTATGACAACTAGAACCGGATACTAAATAAAACACACCCTTCCAAGTGCCATATACGACCGGTGATCGCTCTCTCACAGGGCGACGAGGGGAGGATCATCGGGTAGGATTATGCTATGCGATGCTACTTGGAGGTCTTCAGTCTACTCTCTTCTACATGCTGCAAGACGGAGGCTGCCAGAAGCGTAGTCTTCGAAAGGATTAGCTATCCCCCCTCTTATTCTGGCTTTCTGCAGTTCAGTCCACCGATATGGCCCTTTACACATTTACCCATGCATATGTAGTGTAGCTTCTTGCTTGCGAGTACTTTGGATGAGTACTCACGGTTGCTTTCTCCCTCTTTTCCCCCTATCCCTTCTACCTGGTTGTCGCAACCAGATGTTGGAGCCCAGGAGCCAGACGCCACCTTCGACGACGACTCCTACTGCACCGGAGGTGCCTACTACTACGTGATGCCCGCTGACGACGACCAGGAGTAGTTAGGAGGATCCCAGGCAGGAGGCCTGCGCCTCTTTCGATCTGTATCCCAGTTTGTGCTAGCCTTCTTAAGGCAAACTTGTTTAACTTATGTCTGTACTCAGATATTGTTGCTTCCGCTGACTCGTCTATGATCGAGCTCTTGTATTCGAGCCCTCGAGGCCCCTGGATTGTAATATGATGCTTGTATGACTTATTTTTATTTGTAGAGTTGTGTTGTGATATCTTCCCGTGAGTCCCTGATCTTGATCGTACACGTTTGTGTGTATGATTAGTGTACGATTGAATCGGGGGCGTCACAAGTTGGTATCGGAGCCGACTGCCTGTAGGAACCCCCCTTCCACACTCCTTGGCCGAAGTCGAGTCTAGACATTGCAAAAACTTTTACTAACTTGGTTGTGTGCCTTACGGGCCCACGTCGCCATCGGGTGGTGCTAGGATCTTTTACTCCTCGACCTTTACTCTGGGACTCTGACTCTCTTCTACTCGGGTTAAACGAATTTACTAACTCTGACACTAGGATCCCGTTACGACATTCACCCCAAAGTTGGATAAGCCCTAGTTATTCTTTAGAATTGTATTTGAACATTATCCACATTGTCATTTGACTCCTGTGAAAACATCTGTGTTTTTAGATGGAACCCACGAGGCAGGTCGTGCGCCACACGACGGCCATTGGTGCCTCAGGATCACCTACTGTGTTGGTTGAGATGATGACCTATCTGGGTTATCGCTGGCACCCTGAGTACACCGTCTATGAGGAGTATCAGGACTTCAACCAGGAGCAGTACCGTGCCATCGTCCACCTCTACTCTCGGGAGTATGACTCCACTACCGTGCTGCACACTGCTCATGGTGTTGGAGTGACCATCGACATGGCGGTCCACGATGCTGCTTATGCTGCTCTGACACGTCTTCGAGGAGAGTATCAGGAGTTGGATACCTCCCCCTTTAGGCACATTGCTATCGCATCCGATGTTGGTGCGGCGGGATACTACACCGCTGCCTACTCCACGGTCACCCGAGAGCCCTTCTACCATCAGAACCTGGTTCTGCATGCTGATGGGCTGGATAGAGCTAACCGAGCTCTTCGCCACGAGTTGTACACCACCCGTCAGCACCTGTATCGTGCTCTGACGCTGTTGCACCCCTCTGTCCGCTCTGGCGATCTGTCGCGTTCTGCGATCTACCCTGCCCGGACCGTGATGCCCCAGGGCGTCGGCTGGCCAGATGTGGGAGGCTACTCTCCTGCATTGGGTCCTCTCCTGCCACCTGCGCATCGGGTTCCGCACCAGAGTATCCATGGGCCCCAGGCTACTCGCGTGGAGGTCTTCCCTTCGCGTCACTACCAGCTGTCGGGCTACACCTACCTCCGCAGTACCGCATGGGACTGACGTAGACTTGCTTATTAGTGTTAGCTGCATTCGCCGCAAGCCTGTGTGCCGCCTATGATGTCTTAGCCTATGTACCGAACTCCGTGTAACGAACTCTATGCTGATCTCTTTTGTAAGATATGCCGACTACTATGTAGTATCTGTCATGCTACGTTCGTTGTGCATGTTTCATCATGAATGATTCTTGTTTTTACAATTCCTCAATGCTGAACTACCCCTGTTAAATATTAGCAGGATGGTTAGACCAGGTGGTCGTGGTCGTGGTGGCAACACCCCACCACCACCTGAGTACATGGCTGGGATGATGCAACAGTTTGAGCTGAATCATCAGTTCATGGAGAATATTATGGCTCAGTTTCCTCGCCCCAATATGAACCAGCAGCCAACCCCAGTAACTCTGCAGGATTTCATGCGCCTGAACCCAACTGTGTACCGCAGCTCAACTCAGCCTCTGGATGCTGATGACTGGCTCCGAGACATCACCTATGAGATGGAGTCTGCTGATGTAGCCCCTGCCAGCTATGTCACCTTTGCTTCCTTCTTCCTGAAAGGACCCGCAGCTCAATGGTGGGACAGCCACAGGCGTACTCTGCCAGCTGGAACAATCATCACCTGGCCAGACTTCCAAGCTGCCTTCCGTGCTCGCTTCATCCCTCAGGGAGTTATGGACCGGAAGAAGCGAGAGTTCCGCAACCTCACCCAAGGCAACAAAACTGTGGAAGCTTATCAGCGGGAGTTTCTGGACTTGTCCCGCTATGCTGAAGAGGACATTGCAACTGATGCACGCAGACAGGAGAAGTTCCGGGATGGCCTTCAAGCTGACATCAAACTCGCACTTCTAGTGCATGATTTTGCTGATTTCGCCACTCTGGTGAACAAAGCCATCAATGTCGAAACTGGTCTGCAGGAATACCAGAGCTCTCACAAGCGCAGCCGTGACACAGGCTCATCTTCGGGCCCGTCCTCGCAGAAGCGCAAGATATGGATTCCCAACAGCATGTACCAGCCAAGTGCACCTGCCCCAAGGCAGTCCTATGCTGCACCTCGTCTGCCTACGGCTCCAACTAGGCAGCCAAGGCTTCCAGCTCCACCACCCCAAGCTCCTGTTCCTACTCCCGGGAATGGTTTGTGCTTTAGGTGTGGACAACCAGGGCACCGTGCTAGGGAATGCAACCAGAAACAGAATCAACTGGCCCTTCCAGCAACTGGGCGTGGAAGCAGCCAGCCTCGCAACAACAGTGCCAAGTCTTATGGTCGTGTTCATGCCAACCATGTTGATCTCAATGAAGTTCTAGACCAGCCTACTACCGTGATGGGTACACTCCTCGTAAATTCAGTACCAGCATCTGTTTTATTTGATACAGGAGCATCACATTCTTTCATATCAGCTGAGTTTGCATTCATGCATGGCATCAAATACGAAGAGATGAACACTGCGATTGTGGTACACACCCCTGCGGGCCAGTGTCAAACCTCTATGGTTAGTCACAACGTTCCCGTTGAAATTGAAGGACTGGAGTTCCTTGCCTCCCCCATCGTACTAAAGTCCTGTAGCATCGACCTCATTCTGGGAATGGATTGGTTGAAAGCGCATACTGCTTCTATAGTTTGCGCCACTAAGGTCGTCCATCTGCTACACCCTTCTGACGAAATAATAGCTTACCAAGCTCATCTAGTTCAGAACGCCGAGGCACGACTTTATGCCTTGAACGCGTTGAACGCTGCACCACTCGAGGGCATTGAAAACATTCCCGTCGTTCGTGAATTCCAAGACGTCTTCCCAGAAGAACTTCCAGGGATTCCTCCTGCTAGAGCTGTCGAATTCATCATCAACTTGAAACCCGGCACTACCCCTATAGCTAAACGACCCTACAAGATGCCGCCGCATGAACTCATTGAGCTTAAGGAGGAAATCGACAAATCTCTTGTCAAAGGTTTCATTCGCCCAAGTTGCTCTCCTTGGGGAGCACCTTCTCTCTTTGTTAAGAAGAAGGATGGGACAAACCGATTAGTCCAAGACTACCGTCCTATAAACCAAGCTACCATTCAGAATAAATATCCTCTTCCTCGAATCAATGATCTTTATGATCAACTGGCTGGCTCATCAGTGTTCTCCAAACTCGACTTGAGGTTGGGTTACCACCAGATCCGTGTTCGTGAAGAGGACATCCCAAAAACCGCCTTCGTGACTCGGTATGGATCATATGAGTACACCGTAATGTCATTCGGCTTAATGAATGCTCCCGCCACCTTCTCTCGTCTGATGAATTATATATTCATGGATTACCTCGACAAGTTCGTCGTGGTTTATCTGGACGATATCCTTGTATTTTCCAAGAACGAGGAAGAACATGCTGGACATCTTCGTCTGGTGCTAGAAAAACTTCGAGAACATCAACTGTATGCTAAGTATTCCAAGTGTGAATTCTGGCTCCCCGAAGTAACCTATCTTGGGCACGTCATCTCCAAAGATGGTATTGCCGTCAACCCTGAACGAGTTCAGGCTATACTCGATTGGACTCCTCCAAAGAATGTGAAGCAAGTCCGAAGTTTTCTCGGTCTCGCCAGCTATTGCCGTCGATTCGTCGAGAACTTCTCCAAGATTGCCAGGCCTCTGACTAATTTGTTGCATAAGGGTGTCAAGTTCGAATGGACAGACAAGTGTCAGGAAAGTTTCCAGGCGCTCAAAGACAAGTTGACTTCTGCCCCCGTACTTGCTCCACCTGATACTAAGAAGGACTTCGTCATTTACTGCGACGCTTCCCGTCAAGGATTAGGCTGTGTCCTAATGCAAGAGCGCAGAGTGATTGCTTATGCCTCTCGTCAACTGCGCCCTCACGAAGAAAACTACCCAGTTCACGACCTCGAGCTTACTGCTGTCATTCATGCACTGAAGCAGTGGCGACATTACCTTCTCGGTAATCGTTGCGAGATCTTCACCGACCATCAAAGTCTGAAGTATCTGTTTACTCAGCCAGATTTGAACCTACGCCAGCAAAGATGGATGGAGACTGTTGCAGACTTTGACGTGGATATATCATATACCCCCGGCAAGGCTAATGTAATGGCTGATGCCCTGAGCCGCAAGTCTTACTGCAACCACCTCCAGGTTCACAAAGTTCAGCCCTCGCTTGTCGAAGAATTTAGAAAGCTGAACCTCCATATTGTTCCTCCTGGAGCACTCGCTCCCCCTCCCCCGGAGTTCCGCAAGATGAATCTTCTTGTTGTTACTAAGGGTTCTCTAAATACCCTGCCTGTCGTACCAGATCTCGTAGCTGGTATAAAGACTATTCAAGGTTATGACTCTGAAGTCCATAAGATTAAACGCCATCTAGCAGAAGGAAAGCCCTCATTCTTCTCTATCGCCGATGATGGCGCCTTGTATATCAAAGGCCGCCTAGTGGTACCATGTTCGAAGAAAAACCTGGATAAGACTAAAAGGGTTATGCAAGAAGCTCATGATACGCCTCTGTCCATCCATCCTGGTAGTACGAAGATGTACCAGGATATTCGTCAAAGATTCCGGTGGTCTAATATGAAGCAGGACATTGCTCGTTATGTTGCTGAGTGTGACGTTTGTCGCCGAATCAAAGCAGAGCATCAAAGGCTTGCCGGAACTCTGCAACCTATCTCTATTCCTGAATGGAAATGGGACCATGTTGAAATGGACTTCGTCACTGGATTTCCCAAATCGCAGAAAGGTAATGATGCTATTCTTGTCGTCATTGACCGGCTTTCCAAAGTTGCCCATTTTCTGGCGGTCAAAGAGACAATCAGTGCTAGTCAGCTTGCTGCTCTCTACATGTCCAGAATTGTTTCACTTCACGGTATTCCACTGGTTATCAGTTCGGACCGTGGCAGTTTATTCACTTCAAGATTCTGGGCAAGTTTCCAAGAAGCTATGGGAACTCACTTATCTTTCAGTACTGCGTTTCATCCGTAGTCACAAGGGCAAGTTGAACATGTCAACCAAGTTCTCGAAGACATGCTTCGAGCTTGTGTAATCTCATTCGGCAAGAAATGGGAGGAATCTCTTCCATATGCCGAGTTCTCTTATATAATAGCTATCAAGCTAGTCTGAAGATGTCCCCCTTCGAAGTGCTATATGGACGAAAGTGTCGAACCCCTCTGAACTGGTCAGAAACTGGGGAGCGTCCACTCTTTGGTCCGGATATTATCCAACAGGCCGAAGAACAAGTTCGTATTATTCGCGAGAATCTCAAGACTGCTCAGTCACGTCAGAAAAGTCAGTATGACCGTCATCACCAAGACATGGTCTATCAACCTGGCGAAAAGGCTTATTTTCGAGTTACACCAATGAAGGGTGCACACCGCTTCGGGATCAAAGGAAAGTTAGCTCCCCGCTATATTGGTCCTTTCACTATTCTCGAAAGGCGTGGAAAAGTGGCATATCAACTGGAGCTTCCGCCGAACCTTTCTCAGGTTCACGATGTGTTCCACGTGTCACAACTCTGACGCTGCTTCAAGGACCCAATCCGAGCAGTGGACCATGAAGTGCTCGAATTGCAACAGGACCTCTCCTATAAAGAGCATCCGGTCTGCATTCTCGACCAAGCTGAACGCCGCACCCGTCAGAAGGTGATCAAGTTCCTAAAGGTCCAGTGGTCGAATCACTCTGAAGACGAAGCCACCTGGGAATGCGAGGATCGTCTTCGCGATGAATACCCTGCACTGTTTCCTTCTACCTCCTAAATCTCGGGACGAGATTTCTTGTAGTGGAGGAGATTTGTAACGCCCGGATAATCAAGCTACAGTAACCTCTGCTAATGATGCCCCGTCACCACTCTTACTATTGTAAACCTCGCGATGATTCAATCCCATTCGAATTCAAATTTCAAAATCAAAGCAAACAATAAAAGTTTTTCAAAATTTAAAACAAAAGTGTTCGGGAGACGCCATATTTTACAGAGGTCAATATGGTGTAATAAACACAATTTTATAAACTGCCTAAGTATTTTAAAATAAATAAAGACAGAAAAGGAAAATAAATAAAAGAAAGAAACTAACAAAAAAAAGAGAAGAAAGAGGGAACCCCCTCCCACGGCCTACTGGCCCAGTTGGCCGGCCCATTCGGGCGCAGGCCCAACTGGCCTTCCCCCCTCCCCTTATCCATTCCCCCCCCCCAAACCCTAACCCACCCGATCCCCACTCCCCCCCCCCACCTCGCCCCACCCCGCTCCCCCCTCGCTCCCTCCCCCGATCTGGATCGGGGAAGCGAACCCACGACCGCGCCGAGCCCAACGCGCCTCGCCGCGCGACGACGACGCCGGAGCCGTCCCTCGCCGCAGCCGCTCGTCTCCCCGTCGCGTGGCCGTCCTCGTCCTCCCCCCCGATCGGCCTCCACGAGCCCGCCCGCCGCCTGGACCTCGCCGCCTCGACCCCCCCGACGCCACCGTCGCCTTCCTCCTCGCCGGCGCCGTCGTCACGGACCACCTCAACCCCACGGCCGAGACCCTACGCCCCGCCGTGAGCTCCGGCCCCCTCCCTCTCTCCCATGGTTCTCTGACCGCGGCCTCGCATGGCCCCGCTGCTCGCCTCGCCGCCGTTCAGTGCCCGCGCGGCCTCTGCCCCGCGACGCTGCGCTCCCCTGCTCCGCCTCACCGCCTGTTTCCCCTGCTGCCGCCCGCACGCGCTGCCCCTCCCCGCCGCTCCCCGCGCCCCACTCCGGTGCCGCTCGACGCTCCTCGCGTCCCTCCCGCGCCAGCCACCGGCGGCCGGCCTCGCCGCGGCCGCGGCCCCCCCTCGTTGGTCGCCGCCCGGGTCCGCCCCTCGCCTGCTCTCGCGGCTTCACGCCGGCGCGCCGGCACCCGCGCCCAATCGGGTGCACCCGCGAGGGCCATCGCCCGTTTGGGCTGTGCCCGTAACCCGCACACCCGCAAAGGCCCCTAGGGTCAATGACAGGAGGGCCCCGCCTCCAAAACGTTAAAAAAAAGGGGATAAAAAAAGGAATTTAAAATATTAATTATTTAATTAATCAAAGAGTTAATTAACTTAATAATTATAATTAGATTAACCTAATCACTAATTAACCTAATTAACTGTTAGTTAATTAAAACAGAGTATGACGATCGGGACCCACCTGTCAGGTTGACCAAGTCAACTACTGACGTCATGATGACGTCAGCAGACACTATTCTGGATAATGTTGATTAAATTAAATAAATAAATCCTAAAATGATTTAAATCTTTTAAAATTAATATAAAATAAACCGTAGCTCGGATGGAAAAACTTTGTACATGAAAGTTGCTCAGAACGACGAGACGAATTCGGATACGCAGCCCGTTCGTCCGCCACGCATCCCTAACCTATCGAACTCCCAACTTTCCCCCTCCGGTTCACCGGTCCAAAAACGCGAAACACCGGGGATACTTTCCCGGATGTTATCCCCCTTCACCGGTATCACCTACTACCGCGTTAGGGCACCTCTAACGCCGTTACTTGTCATGTCATGCATCACTATGCATATGCTTGCATTGTATTTATTGTTTCTTCCCCCTCTTCTCTCGCTAGACACCGAGACCGACGCCGCTGCTACCCCGTACGACTACGGTGTTGACGACCCCTCTCTCTTGCCAGAGCAACCAGGAAAGCCCCCCCTTTGATCACCAGATATCGCCTACTCTTCTCTATACTGCTTGCATTAGAGTAGTGTAGCATGTTACTGCTTCCCGTTAATCCTATATTGATGCATAGCCTGTCCTTACTACTACTGTTGTTACCTTTACCTGCAATCCTAATGCTTAGTATAGGATGCCAGTTTATCATCAGTGGCCCTACATCCTTGTCCATCTGCCATGCTATACTATCGGGCCGTGATCACTCGGGAGTTGATCACGGGTATATTCTATATACTTTATACATGATACATGTGGTGACTAAAGACGGGTCGGCTTGAGGAGCACCCGCGAGTGGAGTTTTGAGGCGGAGCGGCAGGGTAGGTTCCGACCACCTAGGAGAGAGGTGGGCCTGGCCCTGGTCGGCGTTCGCGGATACTTAACACGCTTAACGAGATCTGGGTATTTGATCTGAGTCTGGCCATTTGGTCTATACGCACTAACCATCTACGCGGGAGTAGTTATGGGTATCCCGGCATCGTGGTATCAGCCGAAGCCTTCGTGACGTCAGCGACTGAGTGGCGCGCGCCGGATTGGACTGGAAGGCCACTAGGCTAGGTCTGCTTTCGGCCGCGTTCGCAACGTGCAGGTGTGCTAAGGGCGATGGGCCCAGACCCCTGGGCGCTTAGGTTTAGACCGGCGTGCTGACCTCTCTGTTGGTCTAGGTGGGGCTGCGACGTGTTGATCTTCCGAGGCCGGGCATGACCCAGGAAAGTGTGTCCGGCCAAATGGGATCGAGCGTGTTGGGGTATGTGGTGCACCCCTGCAGGGAAGTTAATCTATTCGAATAGCCGTGATCTTCGGTAACAGGACGACTTGGAGTTGTACCTTGACCTTATGACAACTAGAACCGGATACTAAATAAAACACACCCTTCCAAGTGCCAGATACGACCGGTGATCGCTCTCTCACAGGGCGACGAGGGGAGGATCATCGGGTAGGATTATGCTATGCGATGCTACTTGGAGGTCTTCAGTCTACTCTCTTCTATATGCTGCAAGACGGAGGCTGCCAGAAGCGTAGTCTTCGAAAGGATTAGCTATCCCCCCTCTTATTCTGGCTTTCTGCAGTTCAGTCCACCGATATGGCCCTTTACACATTTACCCATGCATATGTAGTGTAGCTTCTTGCTTGCGAGTACTTTGGATGAGTACTCACGGTTGCTTTCTCCCTCTTTTCCCCCTATCCCTTCTACCTGGTTGTCGCAACCAGATGTTGGAGCCCAGGAGCCAGACGCCACCTTCGACGACGACTCCTACTGCACCGGAGGTGCCTACTACTACGTGATGCCCGCTGACGACGACCAGGAGTAGTTAGGAGGATCCCAGGCAGGAGGCCTGCGCCTCTTTCGATCTGTATCCCAGTTTGTGCTAGCCTTCTTAAGGAAAACTTGTTTAACTTATGTCTGTACTCAGATATTGTTGCTTCCGCTGACTCGTCTATGATCGAGCTCTTGTATTCGAGCCCTCGAGGCCCCTGGCTTGTAATATGATGCTTGTATGACTTATTTTTATTTGTAGAGTTGTGTTGTGATATCTTCCCGTGAGTCCCTGATCTTGATCGTACACGTTTGTGTGTATGATTAGTGTACGATTGAATCGGGGGCGTCACACTTTGGTATGCAATCCATAAGTGGCTCTCATAATAGATTCATAAGGTAATTTAATTTTCTTTCTAGGAAAGTGTTCCATGCCTTTCCTTAACGGATATTGGAATCTAATATTCCCGTCCTTCATGTCAATAATTGCTCCAATCGTTCTAAGGAAAGGCCTACCAAGAATAATAGGACATGTAGGATTGCAATCAATATCAAGAACAATGAAATCTACGGGCACATAATTCCTATTTGCAACAATAAGAACATCATTAATTCTTCCCATAGGTTTCTTAATGATGGAATCCGCAAGATGCAAGTTTAAAGAACAATCATCAAATTCACGGAAACCTAGCAAATCACACAAGGTTTTAGGAATCATGGAAGCACTAGCACCCAAATCACATAAAGCAAAGCATTCATGATCTTTAATTTTAATTTTAATAGTAGGTTCCCACTCATCATAAAGTTTTCTAGGGATAGAAACTTCCAATTCAAGCTTTTCTTCATAAGATTGCATTAAAGCATCAATGATATGTTTAGTAAAAGCTTTATTTTGACTATAAGCATGCGGAGAATTTAGCACAGATTGCAACAAGGAAATACAATCTATTAAAGAACAAGTATCATAATTAAATTCCTTGAAATCCAAAATAGTGGGTTCATTGCTATGTAAAGTTTTGACCTCTCCCATCCCACTTTTATCAATTTTTGCATCAAGATCTAAAAACTCCGAATCATTGGGACGCCTTCTAACTAAAGTTGACTCATCTCCAGTCCCATCATTATCAAGATTCGTATTGCAAAACAAAGATTTAATAGGAGACACATCAATAACTTTTAGATCTTCATCCTTATTATCATCAAGTAATCTTTTTTAGCACGCATCCTAGCGGTTCTTTCTTTGCACTCATCAATGGAAATTCTCATAGCTTTGAGAGACTCATTGATATCATGCTTAGGTGGAATAGATCTAAGTTTCAAAGAATCAACATCAAGAGAAATTCTATCCACGTTCCTAGCCAACTCATCAATCTTAGACAATTTTTCTTCAATCAAAGCATTGAAACTCTTTTGCGAACTAATAAATTCTTTAATATTAGATTCAAAATCAGAGGGCATCTTATTATAATTTCCATAAGAATTGTTGTAGGAATTACCATAATTATTAGAGGAATTACTAGGAAACGGCCTAGGATTAAAATTACCTCTATATGAATTATTACCAAAATTGTTCCTACCAACAAAATTCAAATCCATAGATTCATTATTATTCTCAATCAAAGTAGACAAAGGCATATCATTAGGATCAGAAGAAACACTCTTATTAGCAAACAATTTCATAAGTTCATCCATATTGCCACTCAAAACATTAATTTCTTCTATTGCATTAACCTTTTTTACTAGTAGATCTTTCAGTGTGCCTGTCGGTGTCAAAACCGGCGGATCTCGGGTAGGGGGTCCCAAACTGTGCGTCTTAGGTCGATGGTAACAGGAGACAGGGGACACGATGTTTACCCAGGTTCAGGCCCTCTCTATGGAGGTAATACCCTATGTCCTGCTTGATTGATATTGGTGAATATGAGTATTACAAGAGTTGATCTACCACGAGATCATAATGACTAAACCCTAAAAGTCTAGTCTGGCTATGATTACCCATCTCCTCTCCGGACTAAGTCCTCCGGGTTATATAGACACCGAGAGGATCTAGGGTTACACAAGGTCGGTTACAAATAAAGGAATCTAGATATTTGGTCGCCAAGCTTGCCTTCCACGCCAAGGAGAGTCCCATCTGGACACGGGTGCAGTCTTCGGTCTTCGTGTACCTCACAGCCCATCAGTCCGGCCCATGGCTAACAGGCTGGACGCCCGAGGACCCCTTAGTCCGGGACTCCCTCAGTAGCCCCTGAACCTGGCTTCAATGACAAAGTATCCGGCCCGTAGATCTCTCTTCGGCATTGCAAGGCGGGTTCCTCCTTCTGAACTCCAAGATAATCTTCGGACGTATTGATCGTGTCCGAACCTGTAACACACACACCACACACAACCGCAGAGAGAATATAATAATCCACAAGTCCAATATGCTGGCCACTTTTTACAACATGACATTACGTCTGCCCGGTCATAATTTTGAACCGTTTTTTGTTTGCCGCTCCAGGTTTCGAGACGCGGTTGCCATTGGCACGTCTTGTCGAAGCAGAAATTGTGTCCCCTTATTGCGGGATTCTCATCAATACGGGCGTGGGTAACCCAACCGTGTCGTTTACACAGCCCTTGGGAGTAGGGGAATTCTAAGGCGAGTGGGGAGGCGTTCAATATTCACTGCCCTTCTAAGGAGATAAGAATCCCGTTTCCTCTCCCACGCCTTCTTTCTTCCTCTGCCCTTCCACTCTTGAACTCCAACGCCAAAGTTCTCATCTTTTTCCCATTCGAGCAAGCACTCAACCATGTCCGGATCCGGAGGTCAAGGCAAGTGGATGGCCTCCTCCGTCAAGGAGAAGTAAATTGCCGAGCTTCGGGCGGCCGGGTACCTGGCGAAGGAAATCGCCCACCGCCTTCCAGCCAAGGGACAAATCGTCCCCACACCAAAGCCCAGCGAGAGGGTAGTATTCATCCCCCATTTCCTCTGTGGGCTAGGGTTTCCACTCCACCCTTTCGTCCGTGGGCTGATGTTCTACTACGGGATAGATTTCCACAACGTATCCCCGAACTCCTTCCTCAATATATCGGTGTTCATCGTTGTGTGTGAGGCCTTCCTCCGCATCCAACCCCACTTCGGGTTGTGGCTCAAAATCTTCAATGTGAAGCCAAAGGTGGTGGATGGCCGGCACGCGGAGTGCGGAGGCGCCATGGTGAGCAAGCTGACCAATGTCTCCTGGCCAAAAGGCACTTTCGGGGAGACTGTCAAGGAATGGCAGAAACAATGGTACTACATCATAGAACCACGCGATGCCACCTAGACCGCGGTTGCCGAATTCAACTCCGGCGCTCCCATGCGACTCACCTCCTGGGTCGAGAAGAGCCCAAACTGGTGTTCATCGGAGGAGCTGATAGCGCTGCAAACGCGCATCCAAAGCATGGTGGATAAAGACATCAAGCTCGTCGATGTGATCCAAGGATGCTGGTGCGCCGGATCCTCCCCTGCCAGAGCCGAAGCCGCCCTCTATGGGAGTTCAATCCAAAGAAGCACCATACCCTGGAGACACTCTTCGAAACAACTCACGAAGATGCCTGGAAGCTGCTCTTCAAGGGCAATGAGATACCGCCGGCCACAGATTTGGACCGCGGGCATGACATTAACAACCTCCCCAATGAGGTACGTTATCTTTAACGCATACCCTACTTGCTTATCTCGAGGATGATATCTAAACTTTTTTTATCGTTGCTTCTTCAGAACTGGATGAAGAGGGCGAAGCAGATCCGGTGTCCGGCTCCGCTGCCTGAAGAACCAGTCATCCTACGTTTAGCAAAGATGCTGGAGCCGGCGCCCTATAAGGCGCTGGAGAAGAAGGCCCAGGGAAGTGGCCCCCGCTGCAATGGCGCTTCGGATGCGACGTCCGAAGACAAGACCCGCTCCTCCACCGCCAAAGATGACGACGATGAGGAGGACGAGGAAAGCGATTCTCCCCTTGATGGGGGGAGGAAGAAGAAGGCGGCCTCCACAATTCTCGAGGCAGAGGTGCCCAAGAAGGCGAAGGGCCCACTCGTGGGTAGCTGCGCATGGGACGTCGAAAGCAGTCCGAAGCAACGCCCCCGCACTAAGCCTTGGGCTACATCGTAAGTGCTAAGACTCATATCTGCCCATAAACCAAGTCTCTCCTCCTTGTTGTATTGACATGATTGGTTATGTTATTACAGTCCGGCCCACGACCGCCCCCAGCGATCCTTGTCAGGAGGTTCGTTGGATTCAAAGGCGGTGGCCAGCGAGTCACCGCAGGCCGCTCACTCCCCCAAGGCCAAGGACGATGCGGAGATGCTGTCCTGATGGACTTTCCCAGGACGGGGAGAGGCTCAGGAGGCGCCGGAAAGCGATGCCTCCATTGGCGGACACCAGTGGGAGCCGATCCCCATGGAGACTGGTGATGAGGGGGCATATTCAGTTCGGCCCTCAGCTGGACTCGATTCCGAAGACCGACATGGCTCCAGAATCCAGGACGCAACCTCCTTCGAAAGAAGGGGGTACGCCTATTCCGCCGGTGACCCCTGTCCAACCAGGGGCACCGGATAATCTGTTGGACGCGCTACGAGGCGCTTCCATTGTGGATGAGCACCGTGTTCTTATGGACATAGTAATTGAAAGGGTTCGGTCCGCCAAGAGCGGACTAACCGAAGCCTGCAGCAGCCTACTGACAGGTTTTGAGGTAAGCGACGCAAAAAGAGAAAATCCCAATATACACAGTAGCCCCTGAGACACTGTCCGGTGTTCAGAAAGAAAGGCCAAACAGAGGATCAATCCTTTATTGCAGGAAACTAACTAAATTGTCTGAAATGAATATGCAGGCGTCGTTGTTGGCCGCCGCCTCACATACTGCCGTGGTCTCCGAACTTAAGCGGAGACTGGAGCAGGCCGAGGAGGAGCTCGGCCAGGTGAGGAGGCAGCTCCAAGAAAAACAAGGTATGTGATAACCCGTTATGTATTCGAAAAATGTAAAATGATATGCATTTGACCGAAGTTTCATGATATGTACAGAAGCGACGACCGAGGTCGAGGCCCTGAGAAAGGCCCTAATCGAAGCCGAGGGGAAGGCTGGCAAGGAGCAGGCCGCCCGTAACAAGCTCAAGGCCCGGGTCAACGAAGTCCAACAGGAGCTCCAGGACGCGGTGAGGAAGTGCGAGACCTTAGAGCACAATGCGTCTACTCAAGAGGCCGAACTCTCCAAGGCTCGTAAGAGTGCGGAGACGGCCCGGAGTGAAGCCCAGGGCGCCCTCCAGGAGATCCAGGAGGCCAGGAAGATCGCGGTGGGTAAGGCATTCAATATGCAAAGCAAGAATGTGAAGAGGAACTATCTTTTACTCACCCGGATTCGGAGTTCTCCAGGGGCTTTTGTTGATCTGCCACGTAGTGTGACCGACGCCGCGGAGTTCCTCCGAGTCGAAGAAGGGAGCTCCACGGAGAAGCTGTTTGGGTCACAATATCTTGTGCCAGAACATCTGGTGCCCTTCAGCGATCAGCTAAAACAGTTGGTCGAGCTGCACAGGGTGGCCGAACTGGCCATGAAGGATTTAATAATCCGTCTGTGGCCAGCCGAAGCTATACCCAGCAGTTACTTCGGCCTCGTGAAGAGGCTGGTGGATGCCTGTCTTCGGCTAGACGTCATCAAGCGGTCCGTCTGGATCGAAGGCGCGCATCTAGCCTTCTCCTATGTCAAGGTCTGGTGGGCTAAGATGGACGCCGTCAAGTTGGCGACCGAGGGGCCGCCTAAGGGCAAGGAGCACCGCACACCCGAGCGGTACTTTGGCGATATCTTGGAGGGGTCCCGCATTGTTGCGGATCAGTGTGTGAAAGACACGATCTTTGAATGAATGTATTCAAGTTCCTTCTACCTTGTACGATTAAACAAAGTGCATTTGTAATATAATGCTTGTTATGTTTTTAAATTCTACCTCCTGTGCGGCCGTGTTGTATGAAATCTGAGGGTTGGCCAGTCGTCGGCTTCTGCCCCCACGTAGGTAGTATGGGGGTGTTCGGGATGGTATCTAAACAATCTTGATCCAATTATATGGCCCTTGAAGGAGTTGTTTAGCGCAACGAACCAGGCAACCAGACTATGCGGCGTTAACGCCCTCACTTAGCCATAGGAGTTCGACAACAAAAACATGGGCGCAGCCCCTAGTATCCAAACTAGAGTGCTATAAGCGTCTGATCGGGAAGTACCGATCCTTCGCGTAATGCGAAAGAAATCTCCAATGATTTGCAACCTCCGAACAGCTGACCGGCTCTCGCCGCATCATGACAGTCAATTTTCGGCTTTCTCTACTAAGGTGCTCCTTTGGATAAACCAAGGCACAATCGCAGTAGTTCTCCCTTTACTACCTTAGCCGATATAGCGGAACGTAAGGCAGCAAGCATAGGAGCCGGGCAACCCAACTATTGACCAAAGACATGATTCGGGGCCAATGCATATAATGCTAAATTCGGGGTGCCGAACTATACTTATAAAAAGTGTTCGGACTTTTGTTGTCGTAGTGTGGGGTGCTATGAAGCCCCTGGCAAACATCAAACGTACCAAAGTGTACAGGTGCTTCCTGATAGGGTTACCCATAGGGGAGGAAGAAAAAGAAGAAAAAAAGAAAGAAAGAAAACAGAAAAGGTGCAAAGGTGATAAGCTGGGGCTTTAAAGCTCCGGCCGCGAACTATTTTCATTGTAATTTCATTAATGTGTCGAGGCGCATTGATACAAGTAGTGCAATAAGCAATAGGTTATTTAATATGCCAAAAACCAAGGGAGAGCTGGATGTGGGTCCTGAAAAATAGGTAGAGTGATTGTTAATGAAACCACCTTGAAAATCCCCCGTATGTCTGCGTTTCTCGCCGTCTTGGTGTGTTTATCCATCAAGAGGGCTGGTGGTCAGGCCATCCGATGGGGCCTGCGGGGTTGAAACCTGAGAAGGAAACGAATAAAAGTGAAAGTATGTGTGTATCCGGTGTCGGTTGAGCCGTACTATGGATCACAAACTAGTTATGCCTCCATCAATGCCCATGGAATTTTGAGTGCGTGGTTATGTACGCGTTATACGAATGCCACTACTTGACCGGGACTGAGACGGAGGCCAAATTGCTAGTCTAGCTCCTGATGAGCTGGGTTGTCCTGCTGCATGGTAGTTCGGACCCTCTTGATGATGTCCGTGGGCTCGGCAGTTGAATTAAGGTTCTGCTTGAGAAGGTCGATTTGTACTTCTGCTGCTAAGGCAGCTGTGTGCTCTTCTGTACGAAGAGTGCGTTCTGTATTTCCATTAATTGTTATTACGCCACGTGGACCGGGCATCTTGAGTTTGAGATAAGCATAGTGTGGCACTGCATTGAATTGGGCGAATGTGGTCCGTCCGAGCAGTGCGTGATAGCCGCTGCGAAAGGGGACTATGTCGAAGATTAACTCCTCGCTTCGGAAATTGTCTGGAGATCTGAAGACAACCTCGAGCGTGATTTTGCCCGTACAGCAGGCCTCTACACCTGGTATGACTCCTTTGAAGGTAGTCTTTGTGGGTTTGATCCGTGATGGATGAATGCCCATTTTGCGCACTGTATCTTGATAGAGCAAGTTGAGTCTGCTGCCACCGTCCATCAGGACTCGCGTCAGGTAGAACCCATCAATTATTGGGTCCAGGACCACTGCGGCTGAACCGCCATGACGGATACTGGTCGGATGATCCCGGCGATCAAAAGCAATCGGGCATGACGACCACGGATTAAATTTTGGGGCGACTGGCTCTATCGCGTAGACGTCCCTGAGTGCGCGCTTGCGCTCCCTCTTGGGGATGTGTGTAGCATATACCATGTTCACCGTTTTGACCTGAGGGGGAAATTTGTTCTGTCCCCCTATGTTTGGCTGCAGGGGCTCCTCTTCATCGTCCTTGCTCTATGATCCCTTTTCCTTGTTCTCGGCATTTAACTTCCTGGCTTGCTTAAAAACCTAGCAATCTCTGTTGGTATGGTTGGCTGGTTTGTCTGGGGTGCCATGGATTTGGCACAGACGGTTGAGTATGCGGTCCAGGCTGGATGGTCCCTGATTTTTTCTCTTGTACGGTTTCTTCCACTGGCTGGACTTGGAGCCGCTGAATCCGGCGTTGACTATACTGTCGTCGGTATTATTACCATTACTTCAACGTTTGTGTCTGCTACGTCAGAGCTTGTCGTTGCTGTTTTTGGCCTCAGAAGGGCCTGCGTCACTGGCCGTATTTTTACTACGAGCCAACCAGCTATCCTCACCCGCACAAAAGTGGGTCATAAGTGTCGTGAGGGCTGCCATAGATTTCGGCTTTTCTTGGCTGAGGTGGCGGGCGAGCCATTCATCGCGGATGCTATGTTTAAAGGCCGCTAGAGCTTCGGCATCCGGACAGTCGATGATCTGGTTCTTTTTGGTTAGGAACCTAGTCCAAAATTTCCTGGCTGACTCTCCAGGTTGTTGGACTATGTGGCTTAAATCATCGGTGTCTGGTGGTCGGACATATGTACCTTGGAAGTTGTCAAGGAAGGCTTCTTCCAAGTCCTCCCAGCTGCCGATAGAGTTTTCAGGCAGGCTGTTTAACCAGTGCCGAGCTGGCCCTTTGAACTTTAGTGGGAGGTATTTGATAGCGTGGAGGTCATCTCCGCGGGCCATGTGGATATGGAGAATAAAATCCTCGATCCATACCGTGGGGTCGGTTGTTCCGTCGTATGATTCAATGTTAATGGGTTTTAACCCTTTGGGGAATTCATGATCCATTACTTCATCGATGAAGCAAAGAGGGTGTGCGGCGCCTCTATATCAGGCTGCGTCGCGACGTAGCTCCGATGGAGTCTGTCTGTGGTTATCGGCTAGGGTGTGACTAGGTTTGTCACGTCCGAATAGGTAGCCATCATCACGTGTCGAGGAACGTCCTCGCGATCCGTAAATTGATCGGGTATATCCTGCTCCACTATCCAGGGTCTGCCGGAGGTCGTGTGTATGACCCCGAACTGTTTTGTCTCTGTTTTTTCATGGCGGCGGGGCGGGCTGTTGTTCGGCTTGAGTTGCCGGTCTATCCCGACCACCGGGTGGTCGGTCCGCCGCACTGTCCCGACCGCGTAGTGTTCGGTCGGCCGCATTACGCGAGGGAAGTATGGGCTCCGGCGCCTCATCATCGAATTGAGGTAGCAATCTTCGTTTTGGGTAACTCTTAGCTAGGCGTCTGAGGCCGTATTCTTCGGCTGCCAGAACGTCAGTCCACCTGTCGACGAGCAGATCTTGGTCAGCTTGAAGCTATTGATGCTTCTTTTTCAGGCTCCCTGCGGTGGCTATTAGCTGGCGCTTGAAGCGCTCCTGCTCGAGAGGTTCCTCAGGCACGATGAAATCTTCGTTGCCGAGGCTTTCCTCATCCTCAAAGAGCGGATGATAACTACCGTCCTCCGAGTCGTTGGGCCTGGCCTGTTCGTCGGGGCTGGCTTGCCCGTTTTCTTGCTCCTCATGTTCGGATGTTACCTCAGCAAGGTCTTCATTGTTTTCGGCATCGTCCGGAGTATTGTCCTCTACGGTGCTGGTATTGCTATCCTTTGAATGACGTGACTTAAAGCGGTGCTGAGGACGCCGGCATTTTTGCTGTGTCTCGGGAGGTTTATTCTCAACTGGATTTTCTTTGTCATCGCCGCTATTCTCCTTTGATGCATCCACCATGTACACATCGTACGAGGAAGTGGCCGTCCAATGTCCGGTGAACGGCGGGTCCTGGGCCTCTACCTCTCTGGCATCGTCGTCCATACAGTCGATGTCATCGGAGCCGTAATCGAGCATGTCAGTTAAGTCTTTGACAGTGTCTATAAAGTGGGTGGCGGGTGGGGAGCGAAATTCCCTGTCATCAGCTTCTAGTTCGAACCGGATATAGTTCGGTTGTGAGTCCCCCGCCAAGGACAGGTTCTTTAATGAGCTTAGCACATCACCCAACGGTGAGTGCTGGAAGATGTCTGCGGCGCTGAACTCGAAGATCGATAAAAGATCAAGTTCGGCATCTGTGGACTCACATGGTTCGGAACTTACACCTAGAGACGAGTCCGGGGTTCCGGTGACACAAATATTGTGTGAGTTTAAGTCCATGTGCAGCTCCAACACCGAGGAATGTATGGCCTCCGTGGTGGGGTTGAACCTCCGGTCCTTAGATGGCGCCGTATGCTCCGGATCTAAGGCCAGAGCAGTTACAGGAGCTATCTCCTGAATGTGGTATGATGACAGATTTAGGTCATGTTCATCAAGGGGACCAGGAGCGATCGCCGCGGTCTCGAATCCAACGAAGATCAAATCTCCACGGATGTCCGCAACGTAGTTCAAGCTCCCAAATTTGACACGATGGCCAGGGGCGTAGCTATCGATCTACTCCAGATAGCCAAACGAGTTGGCCCGCAGTGCGAAGCCGCCGAACACGAAAATCTGTCTAGGAAGGAAGGTTTCTCCTTGGACAGCGTCATTATTGACGATTGAAGGGGCCATCGAACCTTTTGAGGATGGCATAGTGGAACTCTCAATGAAAGCACCAATGTCGGTGTCAAAACCGGCGGATCTCGGGTAGGGGGTCCCGAACTGTGCGTCTTAGGTCGATGGTAACAGGAGACAGGGGACACGATGTTTACCCAAGTTCGGGCCCTCTCTATGGAGGTAATACCCTACGGCCTGCTTGATTGATATTGATGAATATGAGTATTACAAGAGTTGATCTACCACGAGATCGTAATGACTAAACCCTAAAAGTCTAGTCTGGCTATGATTACCCATCTCCTCTCCGGACTAAGTCCTCTGGTTTATATAGACACCGGGAGGATCTAGGGTTACACAAGGTCGGTTACAAAGAAAGGAATCTACATATTTGGTCGCCAAGCTTGCCTTCCACGCCAAGGAGAGTCCCATCCGGACACGGGTGCAGTCTTTGGTCTTCGTGTTCCTCACAGCTCGTTAGTCTGGCCCATGGCTAACAGGCTGGACGCCCGAGGACCCCTTAGTCCAGGACTCCCTCAGTGCCATTGAGAATAATTAACCATAATATTATCTAGGAGTTTAGTAGATTCTCCTAAAGTGATTTCCATAAAAGTGCCTCCCACGGCCGAATCTAAAAGATTTCTAGAAGCAAAATTCAATCTGGCATAAAAATTTTGTATGATCATCCAAAGCTTCAAACCATGTTTAGGGCAATTACGTAACATTAATTTCATCCTCTCCCAAGCTTGTGCAACATGTTCATGATCAGTTGCTTAAAATTCATAATATCGTTTCTAAGAGTTATGATCTTAGTGGGAGGAAAATACTTAGAGATAAAAGCATCTTTGCGCTTATTCCATGAATCAATACTATTTTTAGGCAAAGACGAAAACCAAATTTTAGCACGATCTCTAAGAGAAAATGGGAATAGCTTCAATTTAACAATATCATTATCCACATCTTTCTTCTTTTGCATATCACACAAATCAACAAAGTTGTTTAGATGGGTAGCGGCATCTTCACTAGGAAGGCCGGAAAACGGGTCTTTCATGACAAGATTCAGCAAAGCAGTATTAATTTCACAAGCTTCACCATCGGTAAGAGAAGCAATCGGAGTGCTAATAAAATCATTATTGTTGGCATTAGAAAAGTCACACAATTTAGTATTATCTTGAGCCATCGTGACAAACAATCTAACACACAAGCACACAAGAGGCAAGCGAAAAGAGACGAACTTGGAAAAGAGAAGGGGAACAGAAAAAGAGGGCGAATAAAACGGCAAGGGTGAAGTGGGGGAGAGGAAAACGAGAGGCAAATGGCAAATAATGTAATGCGAGGGATAAGAGTTTGTGGTGGGTACTTGGTATGTCTTGACTTGTGCGTAGATCTCCCCGGCAACAGCGCCGGAAATCCTTCTTGCTACCTCTTGAGCACTGCGTTAGTTTTCCCTTGAAGAGGAAAGGGTGATGCAGCAAACTAGCATAAGTATTTCCCTCAGTTTTTGACAACCAAGGTATCAATCTAGTAGGAGACTACACGCATGTCCCTCGTACCTACACAAACAAATAAGAACCTCGCAACCAATGTGATAAAGGGGTTGTCAATCTCTTCACGATCACTTACGAGAGTGAGATCTGATAAAGATAATAATGATAAGATAAATACTTTTGGTATTTTTATGATATAGATTGAAAGTAAAGATTGCAAAATAAACGGTGCCACAAATAACTTGTTGACGGGAGATTAATATAATGGAAAATAGACCCGGGGGCCATAGGTTTCACTAGTGGCTTCTTTCAAGATAGCAAAAGTATTACAATAGGTGAACAAATTACTATCGAGCAATTGATAGAAAAGCAAATAATTATGAGAATATCTAGGCATGATCATGTATATAGGCATCACGTCCGTGACAAGTAGACCGACTCCTGCCTGCATCTACTACTATTACTCCACACATCGACCGCTATCCAGCATGCATCTAGAGTATTAAGTTCATAAGAACAGAGTAACGCATTAGGTAAGATGACATGATGTAGAGGGATAAACTCAAGCAATATGATATAAACCCTATCTTTTTATCCTCAATGGCAATAATACAATACATGTCGTTTCCCTTTCAGTCACTAGGATCGAGCACCGCGATATTGAACCCAAAGCTAAGCACTTCTCCCATTGCAAGAAAGATCAATCTAGTAGGACAAACCGAACTGATAATTCGAAGAGACTTGCAAAGATAACCAATCATACATAAAAGATTTCAGAGAAGAATCAAATATTGTTCATAGATAGACTTGATCATAAACCCACAATTCATCGGATCTCGACAAACACACTGCAAAAAGAGTTACTCAAATAGATCTCCAAGAAGATCAAGGAGAACTTTGTATTGAGATTCAAAGAGAGGGAAGAAGTCATCTGGCTAATAGCTATGGACCCGAAGGTCTGAAGTAAACTACTCACACATCATCGGAGGGGCCATGGAGTTGATGTAGAGGCCCTCCGTGATCGATGCCCCCTCCTGCGGAGCTCCAGAAAAGGCCCCAAGTTGGGATCTCTTGGGTGCAGAAGGTTGCGGCGATGGAAATAGGGTTTTGTGGTGCTCCTGGATGTTTTCGGGGTATATGAACATATATAGGAGGAAGAAGTAGGCCGGTGGAGCCACGAGGGGCCCACGAGGGGGGAGGGCGCGCCCCCTGCCTCGTGGCCACCTTGTTGGTTGCTTGACGTCTACTCCAAGTCCTCTGGATCATGTTTGTTCCAAAAATCATGCTCCCGAAGGTTTCATTCTGTTTGATATTCCTTTTCTGTGAAACACTGAAATAGGCAAAAAAAACAGCAATTTGCACTAGGCCTTGGGTTAGTAGGTTAGTCCCAAGATAATATAAAAGTGTAAAAATAAAGCCCATTAACATCCAAAACAGATAATATAATAGCCTGGAACAATCAAAAATTATAGATACGTTGGAGACGTATCACTTTGCTATTGTTGGGGTGGATGAAATAATGGAGGGATTTGAGGGGCTGGAGCTTGAGTACCCTACAGGTGAAGGGGAGATTCTTCTGGAAAATTCCTTAAGGAATACCTGCCTATGGAGAAAGGAGAACATCAAGCTTCCAAACTAGACGCCGCCTCAGCAGGCTCAGCCAGAGGAGGCCCCTCAGTAGACTCCACACAGTCCAGGTCAACCGTCTCAGCTGCCTAAGTCGTCTCCGGTGCGTGAGCTGTCTCCGCAGCCTCTGCCGCCGTCTCCGGTGGAGGAGGCCCCTCAGTAGATTCCTCTTCCGCCTCAGTTGTCTCTGGCACATCAGCGAACTCTGTCTCCTCCTTCGCCTCCTCCGGCGCGTCAGCGAACTCTGCCGCCTCAACAACGGCGGAAGAGAGCCGTCGCCACTCCGGCGACTAACAGTACAACAAGCAGGAAGAAATTCAGAGCTGGTCCAAGCCTGAAGGTTCCTCCAAAGTTACCATACGAGAGGACTGAGGAGGAAACCAAGGACATCGTGGATGACGAAGTGAGGGCCCATTTTGAACAAAAACGTCCGCCTCTGAAGGAAACAATAGATCCGGTGAAAGCGAAGCGCACTCTGGATGCCCTAAAGCGACCACCACCGCATCCGCCACGATCACACTATGATCGCTGTATTGCAAAGACATATGATGAAGCGCAGCGGTCGGGAAGTACTACCAGAGTACCAGTGCTGAAAGAGTTAGTGGGAAAAAATTCCCCAGCTCGACGAAAAAGAGAAGCAATCGTGCCCCCCGCTCAAGGTGTCTAGCGCTATCGCTAATCATCTGGGGCTAGCGCCTAGTACCACTATTGGTGATTACTGTTGAGAACTGACATCAACGAAGCGGCTTTAGCGAATCGTAGTTAGGAAACGTAGTTAGCGGTTATTAGTGTCCAAGCGTCGTACGGACGCATCTGTCCGTACAGGCGCCTCTTTGTATAGACGCCTTCACAATGCGTCCCAAATCTTGTATAAATATGTGATTCTCAATCAATGGAAGGATTAGATCATTCATACAATCACTTTTACTTTTACACGTTATCAGCACTGCTCTGCCAAAAGTAAGATAGAGCCATCACCGGGAAGGACAAGAAAAGGTAGGTCATGGCAGGGAGAAACCTGTCATCAGCGGCTTTCGCTTTCGCTCGCTTTATCCAAAGAGAGAGCCGTCGCCTTTCCTGCACTCCTCGCCACCGTGCCGCACGTCGCCGTCATGGCCTTGGTGTAAGGAGTGGCCCACGTCGCCGCTTCTTCGCCGGGAACCACCGCCAGAACCGCCGACGTGGATATGCACGCCATGGCAACCACCCTGTGCACCAGGCTGGGCCTTCCGCCACGGCCACTGCTGCAAATGGAGAGATACCTGCAATGCGCCAGGCCGGGCTTTCGGCTTCGACAGTCGCCAACGAGTACGTCGGACACGCGACTACACCAACTGTCTTCTCCATCCCTCCGATGGAGTGGTTGCTTGCAGGGCCATCGGTGCCGTTTCTCGGAGAAGAGGAGATGTTCCCTTGTGAACTCGCGCCGCCACCACTGCCCCCGTACTGCCTGCAGCACGAGTTTGGACCGTGCCCAGCGCGTACGGGTGCACAACCGCGGCTGCCGTCACCGACGCCGTCGGATGAACTGCCGGAGCACTTCTTCCCTCCTGGATACGGTCCTGTCCCGGATCTCCCGTCTCCGACGCCGGCAGCAGTGGAAGTCCACGCCTACTCCACCGTCCCCGATCTGAACATGGCCATCAAGGAAGAAGAAGAGGAGATGGAAGGACAGGGCTCGTCGTCGACGCCGCCGCCGCCTCCTTCATCACCGGCGACACCACCCCTCCCTCCCACGCCCCCACCGGAGGCGCGTCGGATACTGCGGCAGTTTGCCGCGGCCATGGCGCAAAACCGCGCAGCCGTCCGGGGCGCGTGGTCGCCGGAGGCCCTCGGCCTCACCGGCGCCCCCGGGGCGTGCAGCAGCGGCGGGGGCCGTGCAAAGATGCGGGGCACACCCCGCCTCCCTTGAAGACGACGCCATGAGCAGGGAAGAGACGATGTGGTGACGTGCTGTGCCAGATCGAGCAGAGAAGTGGGGAACGGGAGAAGCGGCGATGTGTGGGAAACCCTCGTGCGTGCTATCCTTATCCTTCTCTCTGTCGGTGCATGGGCCAGCCCAAGTCACGTACGTTCTCACCAAACAGGCCTACAGGCCAAGAAATCCAATAAATGGTTGTTGGCGCTGTGTCGTTTCCAACAGGAAATAGCCATAGTGTATATATTGTACAGCAGCTTGTTCTTTCTATTTGAGAGTAGTATTTTATTGTATTAAGAACCTCTTCTTATCATATTCAGTACTGTATTATAAGTGTGAATATTTAGACTATGTATCGTCTAACATAAAGTCTCAGACTATGTGTACATATTCTGTATGATTGCTTCAGCATTTTATTTTAGAATATGTAGTTCTTAAGTACAGCAAATTTTATTTACAATTCATATTTTGGGATCACAAGGTAGATGAGGCATCTACTGCACTTTGCAGATTATCCTCGTTACTGAAAGATATACATTTTGCCTATTTTGTTCTGGCAAAATGACTATCTTCGAGTGCTCTCCCAAATATGCGAATTGATGTGATTACCTCGACTATTATACAAGCAAAGCACAAGGTAACTGTGTGATCTACTGCATCAAATTGCAGACTATCCACTCTTACTTTGAGGTCTACATCTAGTTATTTGACAGATGACTACCTTCAAAGTGTTTTTGAAAAATGTAGTATGGCACAAGGTAATGGATATATGAACATCTACTGGTCAAAACCAGATTATGTTCTCCATTGCTGCGAGATCTACACCACAACGGTGACTATCTTCAAAGTGCCATATACATAAAATGAGGTCTACACATATAAGTATAAAGCATCAGCTATACTTGAAAATTTTGCTTCTTTGAAGCATTTGTTGTACTTATATTTTACTCTCATAGTAAAACTAAAATTATGCATGATAACACCATGCAGGAAATGGCTGGCGTCATGAATAGAGAATTTCATGAACTTGAACTAGATGGTAGTAACTATTTACCATGGGCTATGGATGCAAAGATAGCCCTTGAAAGTCGTAAACTCGGTTCCACCATCATCACACCCATTGAAGGTGCCGGAGAAATCCCCACGGCAGCCAAATATACCGCTTTAAGTTTCTTAAGGCACCATCTCCATCCGGACATAAAGTCGGAATATTTGATGGAAGAAGATCCACTAGTTTTGTGGAACTCTCTCAAGGAGAGATATGACCAACAAAGAGCAGTTATGCTGCCAGAAGCACAGAGAGAATGGTCCCTCATAAGGTTCCAAGATTTCAAATCTGTGGCAGCATATAACTCTGCAGTTCACAAGGTTAACTCAAAACTAAGGTTTTGCAATCAAGCAATTTCCGAAGAAGACCTTATTGAGAAGACCTTGTGCACTTTCCACCCCTCAATGAGAGTACTACAACAGCAGTACCGTCAACAAAAATACAAAAAGTATTCTGAGCTCATATACACTTTACTTCAGGCTGAGAAACATGATGAACTTCTCATGAAGAATCATCAGACACGCCCAACGGGCTCCATGCCACTCCCTGAAGCACATGCTAACACTCAGTCTACTAAAAAGTATGGGGGAAATAAAAAGAATTTCAAGAAATTCAATGGAAAGTGGAAAAGGAACAACAAGCAGAAAACATTTGGTCAATCTAAAGGTAAAGGTCATTTCAAGAAAGATGACCGAAACACCAAATCCGAGATTTGTCAAAGGTGTGGATGTACTAACCATCGTACTAGCAAATGCCGAACTCCCAAGCATCTAGAGGATTTATATCTCAAATCCACCGGGAAAGGCAAACAAGTTCATGGAAAAGCAGAAGCTCACTTCAACGCTTTACAACAAGAAGAAAACCTTGAAGCTAGCACTTCTCAAAGCGCTCCTCAGGAAACAAGGAAGAAGGATGAAGATCTTCTTGATGTCGACAACATGATGGTGGAATACACCCAAGACGCATACGGAGATCTCATATAATCTCCACATCACTCATTTGATGTTATCAGCTATTTTATTGTAATAATGGAAGTTATAATTTGTATAACTCTAAGTAAAATAAAGTCCTACGGACGAATCATATTATGTAATTCAGACATAATGTCATATTTATATTTATAATTGTAATATGAATACTTTGTATGTATTTATATGTGAGTAATGAATAAAATTTCATCCTAAATATTCTCTCACTCTATATAGATTTTACGGGAAGATAATCCAATGGAAGAAGAACTATGTTTGGTGGACAGTTGTACCACTAACACAATATTAAGGGAAATAAAATATTTCCAAACTCTAACTAAGAGAGAAGGGAATATTATGACCATCGCCGGCCGCGATGCCTCGATTATTGGTTCAGGACGAGCCACACTCGTTCTACCTATGGGTACTACAATTGTAATTGAGGATGCACTCTTGTATCCTGAATCTACACGCACCCTTCTAAGTTTCAAAGACCTCAGATCAAATAATTTCCATCTGGAAACAATTTCTGAAAATAATTCTGAATACTTACTTTTAACAAAGAGTACTGGGTCTGAGAAACAAATTCTTGAGAAATTCCCCTCGCTTTCATCTGGATTATATTACAGTTATACAAAACCCGTTCCACATGTTGCGTACAAAATAATTTTTCAAGACCTTGATAAATTCAAGACTTGGCATGACTGCCTAGGTCATCCTGGAATAGGGATGATGAGAAAAATTATTGACAATTCTATTGGTCACAGCCTTCCAACTAAAAACTTCCCTAAATCATCAGATTTTGTGTGCACTGCATGTGCAACTGGAAAATTAATTATAAGACCATCTTATCTTAAAGTAAAAAATGAGTCACTTAATTTTCTTGAACGCATTCAAGGAGATATATGTGGTCCAATTCAACCACTATCGGGACCTTTTAGATATTTCATGGTACTCATAGATGCATCTACTAGATGGTCACATGCGTGTCTATTGTCCACACGAAATCATGCTTTTGCCAAGATAATTGCTCAAATTATCAAATTAAGAGCAAATCATCCTGAAAATAGGATAAAAACAATTCGAATGGATAATGCCGCTGAATTTTCTTCACGTGCATTCAATGACTATTGCATGGCTATGGGCATTCATTTAGAACATTCTGTGCCATATGTTCATACTCAAAATGGTTTGGCTAAATCTCTCATCAAAAGAGTAAAATTAGTTGCTCGACCACTATTACAGAATTGTAATTTACCAGCATCTTGTTGGGCACATGCGGTATTACACGTCGCCGATCTGATACAAATCAGACCAACTGCATATCATTCAACCTCCCCGATACAGATAGTATGTGGCACTCAGCCAAGTATTTCCCATCTGCGAAAATTCGGTTGCGCAGTATACGTATCGATATCACCACCGCAGCGTACAACCATGGGCGCCCACAGAAAACTAGGGATCTATGTGGGTTATAATTCTCCGTCAATTATAAAATATCTTGAACCTCTTACAGGGGACCTGTTTACTGCCCGCTACGCTGATTCTATTTTTGATGAGGACCATTTCCCGGCATTAGGGGGAGAATCAAACCACAAAGAATGCCAGGAAATCGATTGGAATGTAACAGGCATCCAGTCCTTAGATCCACGTACTAAAGAATCTGAAACTGAAGTTCAGAGGATTATAGATTTGCAACACATTGCAAATAACCTGCCAGATGCATTTACTGATCATAAAGGTGTCACTAAATCACATATTCCCGCTGTTAATGCACCAGAACGAGTGGAGGTACCAAGTAAAACCACTCAAACCCCAAATGAGAGTAAGAGGGGGAGAAATCTGGTTAGCCGGAATATAGCTTCTCAAAAGCCTCCGCGGAAACAGAGGAAATCAAATCCTCTACCAGTAAATGCAATTCAACCTCAAGTTGAAGGACACCAATTAGATGCTCAACATCTAGAACCCAGCATAAATGCGCATACAAATATAATAACTGGGACATCGGAACACCATGACTCTATTGTTGTGGGAAATCACATAGAGTCTGAAGGTATAAAAGAAATTTCCATAAACTATATAGAATCAGGAGAATCATACAACAGAGAGACTACAATTGTCGACATATATTTTGCCTCCGAAATTGCCAAAACCCTTCAACTGAATCCAGAACCAAAGACCGTCAGGGAGTGCCTCAAGCGTCCTGATTGGCCTAAATGGAAGGAAGCAATTGAGACAGAACTGTGCTCGCTCAATAAAAGAGAGGTATTTTCCTCAGTAATACCTACTCCTCATAATGTCTTCCCTGTGGGAGCGAAATGGTTTTTTGTTCGGAAAAGGAATGAAAACAATGAGGTGGTGAGATACAAAGCGAGGCTTGTAGCACAAGGGTTCACGCAGAGACCCGGCATTGATTACGATGATACATACTCTCCTGTTATGAGTGGAATAACGTTTCGATACTTAATATCTATGGCAGTACAAATGAGTTTATCTATGCAGTTGATGGATGTAGTGACAGCATACTTATATGGGTCACTCAAATCGGACATATATATGAAAGTCCCTGAAGGACTTAAAATGCCGAATCCAAAAGCAAATCGCAACGCATATTGTGTAAAATTACAAAAGTCACTCTATGGCTTAAAACAGTCGGGTAGAATGTGGTATAACCGACTGAGTGAGTTTCTTATTCGGAAAGGATACTCAAATAATGATGATTGCCCTTGTGTATTTATAAAGAAATCCTCAAATGGATTCTGCATCATCTCAATGTACGTTGATGATCTCAATATCATTTGGAGTACACATGATATAGAAGAAGCACGCAATCATTTAATGACGGAATTTGAGATGAAAGATTTGGGAAAGACCAAATTTTGCTTAGGCATACAGCTTGAGCATCTTCCCTCAGGAATTTTAGTATACCAACCTGCTTATATTCAAAAGGTTTTGGAGAAATTTAATATGGATAAATCATATCCAACCAAAACACCCATGGTTGTCAGATCCCTTGATATGAATAAAGATCCTTTTAGACCTCGGGATGATGACGAAGAAATATTAGGACCTGAGTTCCCGTATCTCAGTGCTATTGGTGCGCTAATGTACCTTGCAAATTGCACCAGGCCTGATATTGCATTTGCGGTAAATCTACTAGCTAGACATAGCGCTGCTCCAACAAAACGTCATTGGACAGGAGTAAAGAATATCTTTAGATATTTACATGGCACAAAAGATCTTGGCTTATTCTATCAGAGAAACCAAGATATGACTATGGTAGGATATACTGAAGCTGGCTATTTATCTGATCCTCACAATGCTAGGTCACAGACAGGTTTCGTATTCTTATATGGTGGAACTGCTTTTTCATAGAAGTCACAAAAACAGACTCTCGTAGCAACTTCCACTAATCATTCTGAAATAATTGCATTATTTGAAGCATCAAAGGAATGTGTATGGCTTCGCAGGATGATTAACCACATTCAAACTTCGTGTGGTGTTGGTTCATTAGGATCACCAACTATTATCTATGAAGATAATGCAGCTTGCATTGCTCAAATGAAAATGGGTTATATAAAAAGTAATACCACAAAACATATTTCTCCTAAATTATTCTTTCCTCATTCATTACAGAAAGATGGAGAAATTGATATTTTGCAAACCAAATCATGTGATAATCTAGCAGATTTATTCACAAAGTCTTTACCAAATTCAACATTCCAGAAATGCATTCATGGAATTGGTATGAGACGACTTCGAGTTTTGCAAAGTTCAGGGGGAGAAATCTCCTGAAAATATAATCCTTTTAGTTATCAGCAGATAATGAATATTGTACTCTTTTCCTTTATGAGTTTTTCCAATAGGTTTCTCATAAGAGGTTTTTTAACGAGACAATTAATACAAGAGTTAATGTATGCCCATATCATAATTTCTCCTTATATTTTTCTAACTAGGTTTTAAAGGAGTTTTTCATGGGCACATCTGATTTGCACTTCTTTTTCATTATGAGTTTCTTTGAAAATTTTCTCATGATGTTTTAATGAGGCAAATATCTTCATAAAGATTATATGCTATACTTTCCATTTTTCCTATGAAGGTTTTTAAAGGAAAGTATCTAAAGCATGTTTATTGTTCTCTAACTCACTAATAATTTTCTCCTTCTTTGAAGGTTTTTCTCATATGAGTTATCGAGAGACAATAATCTCTATATGTTGCATCATTTTCTCCTTATTATTTTTCCCACTGGGTTTAAAGGAGTTTTAGCAACATATCTATACCATTCTCCTCATATTTTTTTCCACAGGGTTTTTGGAGGAGACTCTCAAGAGATGAATGATAAATATACAAGAAGCTTTCAAAGATGAATCAAAAGAAGAGACGTTGTACAAGGGGGAGTGTTGAGAACCGACATCAACGAAGCGGCTTTAGCGAATCGTCGTTAGGAAACGTAGTTAGCGGTTATTAGTGTCCAAGCGTCGTACGGACGCATCTGTCCGTACAGGCGCCTCTTTGTATAGACGCCTTCACAATGCGTCCCAAATCTTGTATAAATATGTGATTCTCAATCAATGAAAGGATTAGATCATTCGTACAATCACTTTTACTTTTACAATTACGTGGGCGTTCATGTACAGTTTGAAATGGTTGAGGTAGTAGAGGTCTATAGAAACGAGCACGGGAAGCCTCTCGTCAAACCAGATCAGCTCCCGCATCCACTACAAGAAAATTGACATACTGTGACGAAAAACCTTGTGACGATGGCTGGCAACGTCACACAAATACCTAATGTGTGACGTCTTGGAGGCTGTGTCACTAATTACCACAAATGGATGACGATTAATGTCATTGAATCGACTGGGGTAGTGAGCGCCACGTGGATGCCAATTTCTATGACATTTTGCTAATTTTCGTGATGAACCTACTAGTGTCACATATTATTACGTGTGACGCTCTTTTTCATCATATAAAGACTAGCAATAGCACCCATCATAGCAAGTTAGTAATTTGTTTAAGAGGCATGCATGGCCCAATATGTTCCACGAGCTATATGGCGATTTGGAAATATTCAAAAAACAACAATGTTTTACTGGTAAACCATCTTAAAATGGAAATATATACATGCCGTGTATGCACCATAAGATCGTATTTTGGTGTTTCTCAACATGACCTACTGCAATATAACCCACTTTACTCTTGACTATGTGAAAAATCTCAACATGACCTAGAATATATTTTGGTGTTTCTCATATTGTTCGATTGATGTTTTGAAAGCGAATTTGTGCACTCGATGTTAACCGTGTGGTTGGTGAGGTGGTCGATTCCTGATGTTGGTCAGGTAGTCGATTTGTAAGGCTGGCGCCTAGCGTCGCCCTAATGGTTTTCTACATATTGTATTTTTTATAATTTGCTATTTCTGTTAAATTATGCTAATTATAAGAAATTGCATTCATATTTGACTCTGAAAATAAAACCTCCACCACCGACCTTAGTCAGAGCCTCGCACTCCATCTCCGGTAAAATACTTTGACCTCCATTTTTCTAAAATTTTGCCCATTGCCTCTGTGTCCCCACGTGTCAGTCCCCACGCAATTATTTCTCCTTTACTTTTTTAGCCGCGCGAAACTACCTCGCCCGATATCTACCTTATCTCCCAACCCCCTCTCCGCCACAACCGCATCCAGAGGCGAGGCGAGATTGGAGAGTATCCCGATGGCGCACCTTGCCTGTAGCCGCTGCCGCGCTCTCGAGCGCCCTGCGCCTTCTCCCTCACGGCTGCTCGCCCGCACTCCCTCAATCCTCAAACCCCGACCGCCGCGTTCGCTCTCCGCAAGGACCAGCCGCCCCGCTTGGCAGGCTGACATCGGAGCCGCCAGCCTGTACAGGCGACATTAATATCTCGCCTCATCCTCGCCGGCCGTGGTCATCGGGTCCCGCGTCGACCCGACCGTAGCGCCGCACCGCCATAATTTCCTCCAAGTCCGGCTCCCACGACCATGCGAGCTTCTTCTGGTTGCCAATGGCGCTGGGAGGCTATGACTGATGACCCTAATTATGGTGGCATGGAGTCGTATGCACGCGACTTGTTGTTTGGGCAGCCCATTGTCGCATTGGAGGTGGAGCGCGAGGCTCTTCCTAAGGGCGGTGGTGGTCGTAGATTCTTTCCTTTCTGCTCCGTACAACCTTCTCTGTTTTGTTAGGTATTTTCTGAAAATTCCATCTGTTGTGCCCAAAACTAATTAGTACAGCTTAATTTCTGGGTGTCGTTTTACTCTTTCCCATGTTAATAGTGGAGGTCCTCTTTGCAGCTTGGGAGACATATACTCAGAAGATCTAGGTACGCTAGATCAAAGATGAAGACATGAATACGTGATTAATTGCGAGTGTGGAAATAACTTAACATTGCCTTTTTTAGAAGACCTTTGCTTTTTTGTTAGTCCCCTGTTATAACCCAAATTGGACTTTAGCTGACTATTTTTACTACTCAGTATTCACATTATAGACCTGTTTCTGTTTTGCCAATCTAACATGATCACAATTACTGCATTCATTTGGACAGATTATGCTAAGTGCGTCCTAATGCACATGACCATAAATTATCTAAGTGAGATTAAATTCAGAAGGTCTTTTCCTAAAAGTCAAGGTTAGGCTCTGTTTCTTTGTTGATATGTTTTGAGATAGCTTACTGCTTACGTCAAGCGGTATCATGAAGATTAGTCTGAACATTAAATATTTGTTAGGCATCAAATCATACAATTGGTGAACATTTGTGCAGATATATATAGAGAGTGGCCTTGTCATATAGGGTTCTACGAACTATACATGGATTTTACCTTTCCTTCCAATGATGTTTACCTTTGGCTCGTGAACAATTAAACTCAAATTTGATCTTTTTGTCATCCATATTATTTGTTATTTATTGAGCCATTATCTATCATTACAGTAAAAACGCCATATAGGTTTTATAGTACTGTTCTCCTGGAAAACTACAAGCAATCACTTTGTACAATCTAAAAAAAATCTTATTTCCTGATTAAATATATATTTGAGAGATGAAGAGGAGGTTTCTCTTGCTATGTCCAAGACAATGGTAATATATTGTGCGAACCTACATCTTAAATAGCATGTACATAAGTGTGGATTCATTGAATTTAATTTTGTCTTCTTGTATCATAATAAGTATTATAAATATTTGACTAATTACCTGCAGACTGATTCACAATTTCTGCCCCTCCACTCTTTTACTTGTACTAATAAATCTCGCTGATGCTTTCTCTGGGCGGTACCTTCCTATTTGAACTAGTGTCGGCTTGCATAAGTCATTGTTGATTCACTGCCTTCTTTTTCTCTGACTTGTTTGACCTAGGCACCTGAAGGTTCTACCATGTCAAATACACAAATCCGAGAGGTCTAGGAGGTCTGTTTCATGTATTCAATCTAGAAGAAAGAATTGGACAGAAGGGTACAGAGGCAAGAAATGTGAATGACATTTACTTCTATGTATTTCTCTTTATGTTCTTGTTGTTTCTTATTTTCCTCTGTGTGCACAGTGCACTCGTGACGGTGAAATTGAAAACACAGTTGAGTTACCGACTTGTCGTCTTATCGATGAAACTGATGCTGCCTTTCAAGATTGATAGTTGAAATCTTACTCTTCCTTATGCATGTTCTTTAACCACTATAACTTGTTATTGCATTTACCGTTTCATTGGCCCATTTGCATGTTTGCATATACATTTAATAAGTTACTTCTCATTTTCGATTCATAATTTAATAGATTGTAAGCTTCTTAGTGTTACTCGTGTACCATGGTGTCTTGTCTGTTTTCATCTAATGAGCATGCAAACCTACTGTGTTTTCGTCAATTTATAAGCACCGGGAGGAGTGAGCTACAAGACTTGAATCACAAGATAGAGCAGTTGAAGAGATGGAGACGAAGAATCAAGAAAATTTGAATTTGTGAAGAAGAGTCGGTACACAACAGTGAAGCCTAAAAAAGAAGCATCAAGAAATGGAGAACCTGATTGTCCTTGTCCAAACCTGGTGGTGCGTGAAGGTCATCCTTTTGTGATGGAAAATAGTTGTTGAATGATACACAACAATCATCAGGCCAACACTTTTGTGGTCTTTAGTTATCCAAATATTAGTTTCCAACTTGTATATTGTCATGATTGTCAAACTTCTGAATCAATTTTGTATTTATTGTTATTTAGAGAATGATTTGTCTGAGATGATTGAATTTATAATATGATTAAGGTTGTCAACTATGTTTTGTAGCCATGGGATAGTTTGGTTGGTGCTGACATGGCATCAAGTCATGATATTGCATCATCACTGAATATGGTAGATTATGCCATACTTGCTCCTAACATGTGACATTTAGTCGTCCGTCATAGAAATAGCAAGTTTTTAACGTTCTAGAAAACGCCACCGAAGGTACAATTTCAGTGACATTCATTTGTGCGACGTTCTAGAAAATTCCACCGAAGGTACAATTTCAGTGACATTCATTTGTGCGCACCGTCACTGGGAGTAATCTGTGACGGGGATTCTGTGACGATGCTTAAAACGTCACTCAGGGGTAATTTGTGACGTTATTAGCTATTCGATGACATTTTTGGCTCGTCATAGTAGGCCTGATCTCTTGTAGTGATCTACCAACGATGATGTGAAGATTGCATGAGTGGTACTTGGAAACCTGCAGGAAGTCTGGGACTGACAGTCTGATGTTGGGAATTAAAGATGAGCACGACTTCATTGGAGTCGACCTCATGCCTATTGAATTTGTGGAATTATTTCAGTTATTCAATCAACAGGCCCTCGACAAACAACTCATGACTTGCTACTGTCTGTAAGTATTATTTCTGTAATTAAGTCTCCAGCTCAGCTCGTTCATTGCATGTATATATAATTATCCTCACTATATTATGCAGATTGAAGATCATCGAATGAAAAGAGGACAAATCTATGACATTGGGTTCATTAGCCCAAATACCGTAAATGAATGGGCGGTACAAAATAGAGCCGAAGATACTGAGGATAACTTGCTAAAAGACATCAAAACAAAAGGGAAATACTCTTTCCTTACAACATCCAATGAATGTTACTGTCTTGTGCATATTCGGTTTCGCTTCTTCGAGGTTAAGTGTAATTGATGAGTTATGCATGCGCAGGTTCCACTTTATTCTTCTATCCATTAAGCTTGATGGGGCGTTAGTAACTGTCTTGGACTCAAGATGTAAAGAGCAGAAGGAGTGGGCAAACATGAGTGAAATGCTCCAGAGGTAAGTTCAATCATTATCGCACCATATCGGCAACTTTCGTTCATTTCCTGATATCAAGTAATCATTTTCTTTGTCGGGCAGGGTTTGGAAAAAGTTCACTGGAATGGTCCCGGGTCTGAAGGAGCTGCGATTTACACACCCCAAAGTAAGTAGTACTAGCTAGTTCTGTGCATTTCTCATTGATTCTAGTTTCATCAATACCATTATCATGCTTGATTATCAGTTTGATTGAATTCTATTCTCGTAAAGTGCTTGTGGCAGGCACCCAAGACAGATTTATGTGGATACTACGTTTGTGAGTTCATTCGCAACTCGACCCTTGAGCAGGGCATAACTTCAAAACAATTAGAAGTACGTAAACAATATTCAAAATTATTTTTTATTACCATCAATTGTGTTGAGTTTCATTCATATATATGTATTGACCCCCTTCTTTAAATTAGATCTGGCGATGTGGATGAACTCCTACCACAAGATCGCATACGAGCAATTCAAGAGGAATTGGTAGGATTCTTTCTTGACCATGCGTCCATGCCATACATGAAAAGGGAGAATACCATACGAAAATTCAATGGGAGTTTGGTGCTTGATGATGTCAGGGATGTTATATTGTATATAACATATGTAGTAGCGTCAGATAGATATACAAAAACTGGTTGTTCAACCAAGCACGGCGAAAGAGAGGTCACTTCTCTCTATATATGTTCATGACGATCTTGTGTAATTAATGGTTCCTTCATTTGCTTACTAGCTAGCATCGACTTCTCTCTATATGTAGTAGCTAGCATCGGCCAAGCATGGAGAAAGAGAGGTCACTTCTCTCTAGTAGCTAGCTAACACAATATGAAACCCCTAAACACTCCAAAACCCCTAACCCGCCACCCCCCCTCTCAAAAAAACAAAAACCCAGCGCCTGGGAGCTGCTGACGCGTGGCTGCCTTTTAGTCCCGGTCGGTGTTACCAACCGGGACTAAAGGTCCTCCTACCTGGGCGCCCCACAGCGGCCACGTGGAGCTCCTTTAGTCCCGGTTCATAAGCCAACTGAGAATAAAAGTGAGGGGCTTTAGTCTCGGTCATTTTGTCCCGGTTGCAGAACCGGGACTAAAGGCCCTCTGGAACCGGAACAAGTGCCCTGTTTTCTACTTGTCGTGGAATTTTCATGGCAGATGTCCTAGTGTGAGGACTTAATCGTGAGGCCAACGCATCTATGTGGTAGCTTGAGAGGGGTTGAGAGGAATTGAGAGACGCAACATAAGACAAGGATTTAGACAGCTTCGAGCCCCGGGAAACATCATCCAGAATTAGCCCTACATGTTGTTTGTGGCTAGATCTCATTATGTTCATGAGAGAGTCGCCGCATAAGCCGACTCCCCCTTTGTGTCTAGCCCTAGAGATTATTTCCTTTTCTTCTTGAGGTGCCCTGCCCCTCCTTATATATGTTGAAGGGGCGGGTTACATGACTAGTCCTAGTAGGATTAGGATTACTAGTCGTCAACCCGTGCACCTGCACGGGCTAGCAATTTAAAGAATACAAAATTTAGTGTTAGAGAATCATAAGTAGTCACTAAATTGTTTCATGGTGATACATTCTAATAACACTTATTTATTTTTTACCATTGTTTTTCTTGATTTGTTAGATCCCTATTTACATTTATTTTAATATTGTTATTCCAAAGGCTCTGACGTAACTCAACATATTCTCATGAATATGTATATAAATCTACTTAACCTTTTTTCTTGAGGTTGTGTCAATTAGTTTGTTTGGAGGGAGTATTTAATTGCTACTCCCTCTGTTCCGAATTACTTGTCGTAAGTATGGATGTATCTAGATGTATTTTAGTTTTAGATACATCCATTTCTGCGATGAGTAATTTAGAACGGAGGGAGTATTTTTAATGGACATACACACATGCATGCATCTTTGGAGCATTTTCACTCATATCTAACTTTGATATATAGCTATATATTTAGGCCAAGTGTTCCTTGTCTCTAACTTTGTTATGGACATTAAAGTGTAGAAAGTAGCCGTTGCTATGCTTTAAATCATATATACCTCCCAGTTGCTGCCCTTCACTATTTCGAATATATGTACTTCCTTTTATTTCTAGCATTTATGTGCACATGAAATCTAAGACATGGTAATGTCGTATATATATGCATGTGATTCGACCATTACATAATCCAAATATATGTGTGCCTTGTATAATCCAGATATATATGTGTCTCGTATATGACTATCCCTGCCATTTTCAAACCCTAGAATATATCAATACTTTTCATCAGAGGCGTCAGGCACCTGAATATATCATAATAACAACAATGATCACTGATGTACCTTGATCGGAGGCGCCGGACACGTCGTGACATCCAACACGTAAAATTGCTGGGACATTGGGACGACCACCATCTAAAATTCATGTCTGAGATTTTTTTGGACTTGTGCTTTATTTTTTTAGGTGAGTCTTGGTCCTAAACCAATAATTCTAGGGAGACACGTTTACAATGGTATACATAATTGTAAGCTTTTAGGACTCGACCCCAACTGAACTTCACGGTGCTTGCTTGATCCGAATGATCGTAGAATTTAGATCTTCAGGTCATTTTTATGTGTTTTAATAGGTCGACCTGGGGGTTTGTATGATGCCTCCCATTAGTAACAGATTATAATATACTATAAACCTCAAAGCGATTCTGAAACACATTTTAATGTCCAATAAAATAGTAAATCATGTTAGTAATAACTGATGAGGGGCCTCATAATACTAAGATTACTGAAATATATATTCGGAAATTAAATATGGTCATAAAATTAAATTCAAGTTCCAAGAATCTCTTACCACATCATTAGGTCGGGACATAATAAACTTCACCTCCCTTCACTTCCAACAAATAATTAAATTAAGTGAAGGGATGAAAAACAACGTATATATACTGGTATTGTCTTTCTTCAAACTTAACATATCTAGCAACGGATAAAGGACTTAGTAATAGCCATATTAATTAACTAAATGTAATACACAATGCGAACGGTGGCAAAAGGCAAAGTGAGAGGAGGCAGTCAAGACAGATTCGTTTTGTTCGTCTGCAATGGTGCGGTTTCTCGTTCTTAATGCACTCACGTGAAGAAAACAATCAGTTAACATGCTCATGCGTACAATTGTAACCAAATTTTACAGAACCCGACCATAAACAATTTCATCCACTTATTCAATCCATGCACGCGATTAAGCAATCAGACCAAACCTGAAGGTTCGTTTCCATCAAGCAATAGATGCTGGATTCAAACTTGATTTTCCCATGGTGGTAGCACGCAGCAGAACAGAAAGCGGAAGGTCATCCATCACAGAATACAACTCAACAATCAGAGAAGGCGTGGCGCTGTCAGTCTCGACTGGTAGGTGCAGGAATATTGAAGGGGAGGAGATGGCCGCGGCCATGTACAGGAGTCGACGTCGATGTTTTTTTTTCCTTTTTATTATATCCACAGTCAAGGTTGGCTAGAGGCATTGCGACGTGCTATAACAGAATCGTGGTAGATTTTTCTTCCTATCCGTGATGGTGGGATATTTTTCTCCTTTTTTATCTATCGATGGAGTTTTTATGGGTGGAGGCTTCCTTTGTTTTTTTTTCACCAAAGATTGAATCTATACCTGAAAGGAGAGGAACGTGGTGATGGCCTTTTTTTAGGAAACGTGCTCATGGTCCTGTTTTTTTCTATCTATCGATGGAGTTTTTATGGGTGGAGCTTCCTTTTTTTCCACCAAAGATTAAATCGTACGTGAAAGGATAGGAACGTGGTGATGACCCATTTTTTTAGGAAACGTGCTCATGGTACTGTTTTTTTACAACTGTGCTCATGGTCTATCGATGGAGTTTTTATGGGTAGAGCTTCCTTTGTTTTTTTTCACCAAAGATTGAATCATACGTGAAAGGAGAGGAACGTGGTGATGACCCCTTTTTTTGGTAAACGTGCTCATGGTGCTGTTTTTTTGACAACTGTGCTGATGGTCCTGTTTCTTCTGAGATATGGTCTCTTATAACGATGTTTGTTTTTCTTCTGAGATCACGACTCTTATAATGTTTTGTTAAGGAAAATTGATTTTTTTCTGATGTTAACTATGACTATGTGCAGGTTGGGTCACGTTTATGTCCAGATTGGTTATCTTTTTTGTCACAGGTGTAACGGAAATTGAAGGGTCGAGATAGAACAGTTACATAGATCGGATGATTAAGAATGACTAACGCACTTTTAATGATGTGGATTAACATGGAGCTTCGTATGATGCCTCCAATTAGTAAATATATAAGAAAGATTCTATTACAAGTAGAGTCCTAGTCTTGCTTCCTTTGTAGGAGAATATTCCTTATGCATTTCCTCTTAAGCCGGCCCACCATAACATGAGTCGGTCTTTTGGGCCTTGTCATCCATCTAAAACACCCGCCGGGTCATCAATGAGTCTTCAGGCTCGTGAGTCGTCACACCAGTGACCCGCCAGACACGTGAGTCGCCAATCCTCTGGCGGGTTACCAATGAAACGCCAAGTCTGGCCGGGTCATATATCCGGTCGGGTCATACCGCGGGGTATATCCCCGACATTAGCCCCCAGTTTAATTTGGATTTATCCATGTTAAACTGATCTGCAATATAAACACAAGAGCAAATTTGACAAGTTGTGATCCGGGTTAAATATTCTTGTAAGCCAACACCTGATCATCCTTAAGTCCTTGACATTTTCTTCTGGAAAATCCGGGTCAATAGGCCAGCTTCATAATCCATTTGCTGACATTGGCTCTTGTAAAGAAATATTATAAGAAATAATCCATTTGAGTCGGCCTTCAATGCTCTGACTTGACAAAAATATTGGTTTTGAAATATTCAACTGATATTCAGCCGGCTTAAAGATGTAGATCTTGCCGATTTATGATTGCCAAAATTGTCGGGTTATAAACAAACGATGCCAGGTCATGTAATTATTGCTGATACCGGGTTAATTTTATGATGACGCCGGGTCATAAACTTTGCAGATTTCTTCGATAATAATATAATACCTGATTTGCTCAAAACTGAGAATTTGAAGTTATTCCTCCCTTATATGCATATCACATGTAGCCCCCAAGTGTCGGGTTGTCATGCTTGCAGCAACCTGGGACTTGTAATTTCAACCAGTGTAGCCCCCAAGAACCAGGTCATTATGCAATAATGAGCAGGGACTTTGTAAATATGATCATGTAAACTTGAGCAGCAACGTGTAGCCCCCAAGGGCCGGCTCAGTAAGATATTACTGAGCCGACATTGTATATGATTCACTGACAATAAAATCATATGATGTAATCTCCACCATGGGGCTTGAACCCACGTCCACAAGGTTAAGAGCTTTGTACTCTACCAATTGAGTAGTGGATCTTTCAATATAATGGATTAAGGCTTGTGTACCTTGAATTTTTGACAGGAGCAATTGATAGCCCCCAACGGCCGACTCATTTAGAATGTGATGAGTCGGGTCTTCAATAGGGTGAGCAAAAAATGACTTTGCATTAGCCCCCAAGTGTCATGGTGCATGCTTGCAGCGACATGAGACTTGCATGTTTGATGTAATCTCAACTTGAATAATGTAGCCCCCAAGTGTCGGGTCATAAGCCTGCAGCGACTCGGGACTATTCCTTCCATTGTAGAATAAATTATATCCATTGATAAAATAATAGCCATTGCGCTGAAGCGACTTTGAAAATCTCAATCATAATACTGGTTATTGATAACCATAATAAAAATCCAGCCATGTTGGCTATTAAAGATTTGAATAATATAATTCAGTTTGGAAAACCGGTTCCTGTGATATTGAATCGTACTGCCGGTTTAGGACACCTGTGCAGTAAGGGTGATAACCCAATCTTTAGAAGCCAAAACTTCCAAATGTTTATGATTGTCATATATGGCGACTTATCATCCGAAGTCAAGCCGGTTTAATCGAAACCACATATATGCTTCAGATATGAACAAGAAGGTCTCAAGACAAAACCAAGGATTGTTTTCAAAAAACTTAAGCCAAACAGAGAAAAAATAAGGCTTCTGATTCAAATACGATCAGTAAACCGGACCAAAAGGGGTTATGCTAGGATTCGAATACGATCATGAAGCCCCCTAATGGTTTTGGAGTTGCGCCGATCAAGAGGGTACCGACAATTATGTTCTCTTTGGTTCGAATATGACCTATGTTCGAACAGGAAGCCCCATAATGACCTTGAGAGTTTTTTAACGACTCTGATTCGAATACGATCAAAGTCGGACCCAAAAGGGGTTAAGCTATGATTCAAATACGATCAACAAGCCCCCTAGTGGGTTTGGCATTGCGCCGATCAAGAGGGTACCGACAGCTATGTTCTCTTTGGTTCGAATATGACCTATGTTTGAACAGGAAGCCCCCAAATGACCTTGAGAGTTTTTTAATGACTCTGATTCGAATACGATCAAAGTCGGACCCTAAAGGGGTTAAGCTATGATTCGAATACGACCAAGAAGCCCCCAAATGACAAATTATCATTAATATAGCAATGGCCTCTAGGACCGGGTTATCTTCCCTCCAATAACCCGGAGTTCCCGAATTCACTGAAACTGGCCGATTTCGCCGAGTCATGTCATTGTAGCCCCCGAGTCTTAAGACTACTCAAGGAGTTGGCTTGAGACTCTCCATACTTGACCGTGATAGGAACCGGCATATAGTTGAACAGCGGATTCCTGAAATATGTTGAATCCCGACGGGTTATAAATGACCCTGTCCATTGACCCATCCGATGTATGCAAGGGCCCTAGTTTGATGGTCTCATTTGCCATTATGAATTCTGCATAAGAATTTGCACAAACGAGAGTAATTGTTCTCGAAGACAATAAAAATGTATCAATAGAAACTTGACGGGATGGATTTCACCTTATATGTTTTGTCAAGAATTATCAGCCGTAGGGTTGCGGCAATGATGTAAGAGGTGGCAGCTTAAAGCGCGTCACCGGGCGGCTCAGAAGGGAACCTCCAGGTCATGTTTTTTTAAACACCTGACCACTTTGACTTTTCGTCCAACCCAGCCTTTCTTGTTCTTTTTTGTTATCCAGATGGGCAAAAACCATGGCAGTTGAACATCATCAGCCGGCAAGGTGCAAGGTTCCCCCGAGCAGGGGCAGTTTAAAGCAAAACGCAACCGGCGGGGGCGGCTCAAGGCCGCACCGGCGGGTCAATGGAGTAGCTCCATAGCAGGGCGGCTCATTCGTGGTGGAGCGAGGCGGCTCAAGGAAGCCCCCGGCGAGGCAGAGGAGGAGCGTGGCCGACTAGAGTGGAGGTGGCTTCTCCAGGCGGCTCCATGGGGGCATGACGATGGAGATAACCTAGAACGGCAACTCAGCAGTAGTACATGCCGGCTTGGAGGCTCCAGACCACGACAGAGGCGGAGAGCAGCAGCGTCTCAACACGGGCGTCGGCAGGTTACGGCCTTGATGGTTTCAAAAGAAGGGCGGCTCAGCAATGCGGATGAAGCACTCGGTGAGGCAAGGCAAAAGGCCCTTGAGGGAGTCCTGGATTAGGGGGTCTCCGGACAACCGGACTATATCCTTTGGCCGGACTGTTGGACTATGAAGATACAAGATTGAAGACTTCGTCTCGTGTCCGGATGGGACTCTCCTTGGCGTGGAAGGCAAGCTTGGCAATACGGATATGTAGATCTCCTCCCTTGTAACCGACTCTGTGTAACCCTAGCCTCCTTCGGTGTCTATATAAACTGGAGGGTTTGGTCCGTAGGACGACAGACAATCATACCATAGGGTAGCTTCTAGGGTTTAGCCTCTACGATCTCGTGGTAGATCAACTCTTGTAATACTCATACAATCAAGATCAATCAAGCAGGACGTAGGGTATTACCTCCATCAAGAGGGCCCGAACCTGGGTAAACATCGTATCCCCCACCTCCTGTTACCATCCGCCTTAGACGCACAGTTCGGGACCCCCTACCCGATATCCTCCGATTTTGACACCGACATTGGTGCTTTCATTGAGAGTTCCACTGTGCCGTCACCATAAGGCTTGATGTCTCTGATACGTCTCCAACGTATCTATAATTTTTGATTGCTCCATGCTATATTATCTATTGTTTTGGACTATATTGGGCTTTATTTTCCACTTTTATATTATTTTTGGGACTAACCTATTAACCGGAGGCCCGGCCCAGAATTGTTGTTTTTTGCCTATTTCAGTGTTTCGGAGAAACAGAATATCAAACGGAGTCCAAACGGAATGAAACCTTCGGAAACGTGATTTTTCTCATCGGATAAGATCCAAGAGACTTGGACCCTCCGTCAAGAAAGCCACGAGGCGGCCACGAGGGTGGAGGGCGCCCCCCCCCCTAGGGCGCGCCCCCTGTCTCGTGGGCCCCTCAAAGCTCCACCGACGTACTTCTTCCTCCTATATGTACCTACGTACCCCCAAACGATCGGGGACGGAGCCAAAAACCTAATTCCACCGCTGCAACTTTCTGTATCCACGAGATCCCATCTTGGGGCCTGTTCCGGACCTCCGCCGGAGGGGGCATCGATCATGGAGGGCTTCTACATCATCATCCAAGCCCCTCCGATGAAGTGTGAGTAGTTTACTTCAGACCTACGGGTCCATAGTTAGTAGCCAGATGGCTTCTTCTCTCTTTTTGGATCTCAATACAATGTTCTCCCCCTCTCTTGTGGAGATCTATTCGATGTAATCTTCTTTTTGTGGTGTGTTTGTTGAGGCCGATGAATTGTGGGTTTATGATCAAGTCTATCTATGAATAATATTTGAATCTTCTCTGAATTCTTTTATGTATGATTGGTTATCTTTGCAAGTCTCTTCAAATTATCAGTTTGGTTTGGCCTACTAGATTGGTTTTTCTTGCCATGGGAGAAGTGGTTAGCTTTGGGTTCGATCTTGCGGTGTCCTTTCCCAGTGACAAAAGGGGCGGCAAGGCACGCATTGTATTGTCGCCATCGAGGATAACAAGATGGGGTTTTTATCATCTTTCATGAAACTATCCCTCTACATCATGTCATCTTGCTTAAGGCGTTACTCTGTTTTTAACTTAATACTCTAGATGCATGCTGGATAGCGGTCGATGAGTGGATTAATAGTAGTAGATGCAGGCAGGAGTCGGTCTACTTGTCTCGGACGTGATGCCTATATACATGATCATACCTAGATATTCTCATAACTATGCTCAATTCTGTCAATTGCTCAACAGTAATTTGTTCACCCACCGTAGAATACTTATGCTCTTGAGAGAAGACACTAGTGAAACCTATGGCCCCCGGGTCTCTTTCTCATCATATAAATCTCCATCACTTTATTATTGCTTTGCTTTTACTTTGCTTTTACTTTTTACTTTGCATCTCTATACCAAAAATACCAAAAATATTATTTATCATCTCTATCAGATCTCACTTTCGTAAGTGACCGTGAAGGGATTGACAACCCCTAAGCACGTTGGTTGCGTTGAGCTATTGTTTTAGTGTAGGTATGATGGACTCGCGTGTAGCCTCCTACTGGATTGATACCTTGGTTCTCAAAAACTGAGGGAAATACTTACGCTACTTTGCTGCATCATCCTCTCCTCTTCGGGGAAATCCAACGCAGTGCTCAAGAGGTAGCAAGAAGAATTTCTGGCGCCGTTGCCGGGGAGTCTGCGCAAAATTCAACATACCAAGTACCCATCACAATCCCTATCTCCCGCATTACATTATTTGCCATTTTCCTCTCGTTTTCCTCTCCCCCCAATTAACCCTTGCCGTTTTATTCGCCCTCTCTCTCTCCATCCTCCCTCTCTATTTGCCTCTTTTTGCCCGTTTGCTTTTTGTTTGCTTGTGTGTTAGTTTGCTCGCTTGTCATCATGGCTAGTCTCATATCTTCTCCGTTGTCTCCCGAGAATGAAGTTCTAAATTTTAAACAAAGGGAGGGAGAAAATCTAAAAGATGCTTGGTATAGAATTTGCAGTGCTCAAAATAGATCTACCAGGAAGCAATCTACTTCAGTTCTTCTCCGTAATTTTTATGTAGGTGCTAGTCCTTGGTATAGATATATCCTTGATACCATTACCAGAGGGAATTTCTTGGGTAGCCATACTTTTGATTCTTATAATGCTATGTTAGATTTATTTGGCTCACCACCTCTTTTGGTTAATGGAACTATGTTAACTTTGGAGCATGTTATGCAAAGACTTGAAATTATTGAAAATAAAGTTGCTACTATTGAATTAATTGAAAATCTAGATAAAAAGATCCACAATCAAATTACCCAATACGGATTTAAGGTAGGAATGACTTTGAAAAATATTAAGGAAAAGGAACCCATAGTTAATGAGAAAATAGACTTAGATTCTACTAGAATCGATAAACTTGAGGGTATCATTACGAACTTGGGAACCGCTTTTTCTTCCGTAAAGAATACTCCAAGTCCTCCTACTAAAATTGCCAAGCTTATATATGTTCCTAAAAATAAGGGTGAATCATCTAGTAAGGAAACTGCGGATCTTAAATCTATAAGTATTCATCCCAATCTTTTTGCTATCATTAAGGAACCAATTGCTACAAATGAACTTTTCGATCTTGTGCCTAAGAGTTTGATAATCACTAGAAAGAAATAAATTCCTAAGGGGGATAGATGCCTCATTGAAGAATTTCCTACCAAAGATGGCAATACCTAGATCAATACCTAGATCTATTCTTGCTTGTTATGCCTAGCTAGGGGCGTTAAACGATAGCGCTTGTTGGGAGGCAACCCAATTTTATTTTTATTCCTTAATTTTTGCTCCTGTTTAGTAATAAACAAATTATATAGCCTCTGTTTTGTTTTTTTTTGTGTTTAATTAGTGTTTGTGCCAAGTAGAACCATTGGGAAGACTTGGGGAAAGTCTTGTTGAACCTTCTGTAAAAAACAGAAACTTTAGCACTCACGAGAACTGCTGTCATTTTTATTTGGAAAGTGCTATTTAGTTAATTCTTTTTGAAGATGATTAATAGATAAATTCCTCATGTCCAGCAATTTATTTTAGAATTTTTGGGGTCCAGATCTTACGCTAGCTACAGATTACTACAGACTGTTCTGTTTTTGACAGATTCTGTTTTTCGTGTGTTGTTTGCTTATTTTGATGAATCTATGGCTAGTAAAATAATTTATAATCCATAGAGAAGTTGGAATACAGTAGGTTTAACACCAATATAAATAAAGAATGAGTTCATTACAGTACCTTGAAGTGGTCTTTTGTTTTCTTTCGCTAACGGAGCTCACGAGATTTTCTACTTTAAGTTTTGTGTTGTGAAGTTATCAAGTTTCGGGTAAAGATTTGATGGATTATGGAACAAGGAGTGGCAAGAGCCTAAGCTTGGGTATGCCCATGGCACCCCCAAGATAATCTAAGGACACCTAAAAGCCAAAGCTTGGGGATGCCCCAGAAGGCATCCCCTCTTTCGTCTACTTCTATCGGTAACTTTACTTGGAGCTATATTTTTATTCACCGCAAGATATGTGTTTTGCTTGTAGCATCTTTTATGATTTGAGTCTTTGCTTGTTAGTCTTCCACAATCATCCTTGCTGTACACACCTTTTGAGAGAGCCATACATGATTTGGAATTTGATAGAATACTCTATGTGCTTCACTTATATCTTTTGAGCTTTATAGTTTTGCTCTAGTGCTTCACTTATATCTTTTAGAGCACGGTGGTGGATTTGTTTTATAGAAACTATTGATCTCTCATGCTTCACTTAGATTATTTTGAGAGTCTTAATATCATGGTAATTTTCTTAAAATCCTAATATGCTTTGTATGCAAGATTAATAATAAAAATTTCGTATAAGTGTGTTGAATACTAAGAAAAGTTTGATGCTTGATGATTGTTTTGAGATATGGAGGTAATAATATCAAAGTCATGCTAGTTGAGTAGTTGTGAAATTGAGAAATACTTTTGTTGAAGTTTGCAAGTCCCGTAGCATGCACGTATGGTAAACGTTATGCAACAAATTTGAAACATGAGGTGTTATTTGATTGTCTTCCTTATGAGTGGCGGTCGGGGACGAGCGATGGTCTTTTCCTACCAATCTATCCCCCTAGGAGCATGCGCATAGTGCCGAGGTTTTCGATGACTTGTAGATTTTTGCAATAAGTATGTGAGTTCTTTATGACTAATGTTGAGTCCATGGATTATACGCACTCTCACCCTTCCATCCTTGCTAGCCTCTTCGGTACCGTGCATTGCCCTTTCTCACATTGAGAGTTGGCGCAAACTTCGACGGTACATCCAAACCCCGTGACATGATACGCTCTTTCACACATAAACCTCCTTATATCTTCCTCAAAACAGCCACCATACCTACCTATTATGGCATTTCCATAGCCATTCTGAGATATATTGCCATGCAACTTTCCATCATTCCGTTCATCATGACATATTCATCATTGTCATATTGCTTAGCATGATCATGTAGTTGACATAGTATTTGTGGCAAAGCCACCGTTCATAATTCTTTCATACATGTCACTCTTGGTTCATTGCATATCCCGGTACACCGCCGGAGGCATTCATATAGAGTCATCTTTGTTCTAGTATCGAGTTGTAATCATTGAGTTGTAAATAAATAGAAGTGTGATGATCATCATTATTAGATCATTGTCCCAAGTGAGGAATAAAAAAAGGAAAGGCCATAAAAAAGAGAAGGCCCAAAAAAAGAGAAAGGCCATAAAAAGGCCCAAAAAATGAGAGAAAAGAGAGAGAAGGGACAATGTTACTATCCTTTTACCACACTTGTGCTTCAAAGTAGCACCATGATCTTCATAGTAGAGAGTCTCTCATGTTATCACTTTCATATACTAGTGGGAATTTTTCATTATAGAACTTGGCTTGTATATTCCAACAATGGGCCTCCTCAAGTGCCCTAGGTCTTCATGAGCAAGCAAGTTGGATGCACACCCACTAGTTTCTTTTGTTGAGCTTCCATACATTTATAGCTCTAGTGCATCCGTTGCATGGCAATCCCTACTCCTTGCATTAACATCAATTGGTGGGCATCTCCATAGCCCATTGATTAGCCTCGTTGATGTGAGACTTTCTCCTTCTTTTGTCTTCTCCACATAACCCCCTCATTATATTCTATTCCACCCATAGTGCTATGTCCATGGCTCACGCTCATATATTGCGTGAAAGTTTATAGGTTTGAGATTACTAAAGTATGGAACAATTGCTTGGCTTGTCATCGGGGTTGTGCATGATGAGAGCATTCTTGTGTGACGAAAATGAAACATGACTAAACTATATGATTTTGTAGGTATGAACTTTCTTTGGCCATGTTATTTTGAGAAGACATAATTGCTTAGTTAGTATGCTTGAAGTATTATCATTTTTATGTCAATATGAAATTTTGTCTTGAATCTTTCAGATCTGAATATTCATACCACAATTAAGAAGAATTACATTAAAATTATGCCAAGTAGCACTCCGCATCACAAATTCTGTTTTTATCATTTACCTACTCAAGGACGAGCAGGAATTAAGCTTGGGGATGCTTGATACGTCTCCAACGTATCTATAATTTTTGATTGATCCATGCTATATTATCTATTATTTTGGACTATATTGGGCTTTATTTTCCACTTTTATATTATTTTTGGACTAACCTATTAACCGGAGGCCCAGCCCAGAATTGTTGTTTTTGCCTATTTCAGTGTTTCGGAGAAACAGAATATCAAACGGAGTCCAAACGGAATGAAACCTTCGGAAACGTGATTTTCTCATCAGATAAGATCCAGGAGACTTGGACCCTCCGTCAAGAAAGCCACGAGGCGGCCACGAGGGTCGAGGGCGCCCCCTCCTAGGGCGCGCCCCCTGTCTCGTGGGCCCCTCGAAGCTCCACCGACGTACTTCTTCCTCCTATATGTACCTACGTACCCCCAAACGATCGGGGACGGAGCCAAAAACCTAATTCCACCGCTGCAACTTTCTGTATCCACGAGATCCCATCTTGGGGCCTGTTCCGGAGCTCCGCCGGAGGGGGCATCGATCACGGAGGGCTTCTACATCATCATCCAAGCCCCTCCGATGAAGTGTGAGTAGTTTACTTCAGACCTACGGGTCCATAGTTAGTAGCTAGATGGCTTCTTCTCTCTTTTTGGATCTCAATACAATGTTCTCCCCCTCTCTCGTGGAGATCTATTCGATGTAATCTTCTTTTTGCGGTGTGTTTGTTGAGACCGATGAATTGTGGGTTTATGATCAAGTCTATCTATGAATAATATTTGAATCTTCTCTGAATTATTTTATGTATGATTGGTTATCTTTGCAAGTCTCTTCAAATTATCAGTTTGGTTTGGCCTACTAGATTGGTTTTTCTTGCCATGGGAGAAGTGCTTAGCTTTGGGTTCAATCTTGCGGTGTCCTTTCCCAGTGACAGAAGGGGCAGCAAGGCACGCATTGTATTGTTGCCATCGAGGATAACAAGATGGGGTTTTTATCATATTGCATGAAACTATCCCTCTACATCATGTCATCTTGCTTAAGGCGTTACTCTGTTTTTAACTTAATACTCTAGATGCATGCTGGATAGCGGTCGATGAGTGGAGTAATAGTAGTAGATGCAGGCAGGAGTCGGTCTACTTGTCTCGGACGTGATGCCTATATACATGATCATACCTAGATATTCTCATAACTATGCTCAATTCTGTCAATTGCTCAACAGTAATTTGTTCACCCACCGTAGAATACTTATGCTCTTGAGAGAAGCCACTAGTGAAACCTATGGCCCCCGGGTCTCTTTCTCATCATATCAATCTCCATCACTTTATTATTGCTTTGCTTTTACTTTTTACTTTGCATCTCTATACCAAAAATACCAAAAATATTATTTATCATCTCTATCAGATCTCACTTTCGTAAGTGACCGTGAAGGGATTGACAACCCCTAAGCGCGTTGGTTGCGTTGAGCTATTGTTTTTGTGTAGGTACGAGGGACTCGCGCGTAGCCTCCTACTGGATTGATACCTTGGTTCTCAAAAACTGAGGGAAATACTTACGCTACTTTGCTGCATCATCCTCTCCTCTTCGGGGAAATCCAACGCAGTGCTCAAGAGGTAGCAATGGCTCCTTCGATCATCGGTAACGATGCGGTCCAGGGTGAGGTTTTCTCCCCGACAGATCTTCGTATTCGGGCTTCGCACTGCGGGCCAACTTCGCTTGGCCATCTGGAGCAGATCGAGAGCTACCCCTGGCCATCAGGTCAGGTTCGGAAACTTAAACTACACTGCCGACATCCGCGGAGACTTGATCTTCGACGGATTCGAGCCCATGTCAGGTGCGCCGCACAATCACGACGAGCATGACGTAACTCTGCCGTCGGACAGTGTTCGGGAGATCGCATCTGCAACTACTCCGGCCTTCAATCCGGAGCAAATTGCGCCATCCGAGGACGGAGGGATAGACCCCGCCATGGAGGCCGCACTCTCAGTGGCGATGGAGCCGATACTGACTTCACCCCTTACGAGAGCCGTGTTGCCGAACCACTGGATTCGTCTCCGGCCACGGACTCCGAGCCGCCTGCATCCGTGCCTATCGAATCCGATTGGGCGCCGATCATGGAGTTCACCTCCGTGGATATCTTTCAGCACTCACCTTTCGGCGATGTGCTAAATTCATTAAGGTCTCTCTCCTTGTCAGGAGATCCTTGGCCGAACTATGTCCGGCTAGAATGGGATGCGGACGACGAAGAAATTCGCTGCCCACCCACCACCCACTTAGTAGCCTCTGTCGATGATTTAACCGACATGCTGATTTCGACTCCGAAGACATCGACGGCATGGACGACGATGCAGGAGAGGAACAGGAACCAGTGCCCACAGGGCGCTGGACAGCCACTTCACCACATGACATATACATGGTGGATACACCCAAAGAAAACAATGACGAAGAACGGCAGGATGCAGCGAAGAATAGCTCCCTCGAGAAGCAAGCAAAGCGTCGGCATAGGCGCCGCTCAAAATCCCGCCTCGGCAAAAACAGCGATAACAGCGCAAGAGAAAATAACACTCCAGTCGACTCCAGAGGAAACGACGACCACATTGACCCAGCGGCAGAGCACGATGAAACTGCAAACGGCGAACATAGTACGGATCCGATGTCCGAACACGGCGACGCCGAGGATAAACCTCATCAAACCCCCTCTGGGGAGGAAAACAGTCCGGACGAAGATGCACACATCATCCCGAAACGCACTTGGAGCAAGAGAACCTCCGCAGAAGGCTTATTGCCACAGCGAGGAGTCTGAAGAAGCAGAAGCAAAGGCTTAAGGCCGCACAAAATACGCTCAACAGCAGGTGGAACAAAGTGCTCGACAACGAAGAAAAGTATGGTGGAAGTTACCACACAAAGAGCTATCCAAAGCGCAAGCTATTACCTGAATTCGACGATGAGGCTTAGAGCCCACACAAAATAAAACGGCCAACCGGCCGGATCAACCACCTTGTGACCGCGATAGAGCGGCTAACAAGGCCGCACATAAGTCAACACACGATCTACGTGAGGACTTGCGCCAAAAATCCAGTATGAACCAGATCCATCTATGGATCTAGGAAGCGCGCTCCGGCACAAAATCAAAACCGAATACTACAACCGTCTGAACGCCATGTACATCCAAATACAGGGGATGCCGCACACCCCCTGGGTTCCAGAAGTATTCGAAACCTACAGATTACTACAGACTGTTCTGTTTTTGACAGATTCTGTTTTTTCGTGTGTTGTTTGCTTATTTTGACGAATCTATGGCTAGTATTTAAGTGTATGAACCATAGAAAAGTTGGAATACAGTAGGTTTAAAACCAATATAAATAATGAATGAGTTCATTACAGTACCTTAAGTGGTGGTTTGTTTCCTTTTACTAACGGAGCTCATGAGATTTTCTGTCTAAGTTTTCTGTTGTGAAGTTTTCAAGTTTTGGGTAAAGATTTGATGGATTATGGAAAAAGGAGTGGAAATAGCCTAAGCTTTGGGATTACCAAGGCACCCCAAGGTAAAATTCAAGGACAACCAAAAGCCTAAGCTTGGGGATGCCCCGGAAGGAATCCCCTCTTTCGTCTTCTTCTATCGGTAACTTTACCTGAGGCTATATTTTTATTCACCACATGATATGTGTTTTGCTTGGAGCGTCTTGTATGATTTGAGTATTTTCTTTTTAGTTTACCACAATCATCCTTTCTGTACACACCTTTTGGGAGAGACACACATGAATCAGAATTTATTAGAATACTCTATGTGCTTCACTTATATCTTTTGAGCTAGATAATTTTGCTCTAGTGCTTCACTTATATCTTTTAGAGCACGGGGGTGGTTCTGTTTTATAGAAATTATTGATCTCTCATGCTTCACTTATATTATTTTGAAATTCCTTTAGAACAACATGGTAATTTTCTTTGGTTATGAATTTAGTCCTAATATGATAGGCATCCAAGATCGGTATAATAAAAACTTTCATAAAAAGTGCATTGAGTACTAGGAGAAGTTTGATACTTGATAATTGTTTTGAGATATAAAGGTGGTAATATTATAGTGTGATAGTTGAGTAGTTGTGAATTTGAGAAATACTTGTCTTGAAGTTTGCAAGTCCCGTAGCATGCACGTATGGTGACCGTTGTGTAACAAATTTGAAACATGAGGTGTTATTTGATTGTCTTCCTTATGAGTGGCGGTTGGGGATGAGGGATGGTCTTTTCCTACCAATCTATCCCCCTAGGATCATGCGCGTAATGCTTGGTTTTTGATGACTTGTAGATTTTTGCAATAAGTATGTGAGTTCTTTATGACTAATGTTGAGTCCATGGATTATACGCACTCTCACCCTTCCATCATTGCTAGCCTCTTCGGCACCATGCATTGCCCTTTCTCACCATGAGAGTTGGTGCAAACTTCGCCGGTGCATCCAAACCCCGTGATTTGATACGCTCTGTAACACATAAACCTCCTTATATCTTCCTCAAAACAGCCACCATACCTACCTATTATGGCATTTCCATAGCCATTCCGAGATATATTGCCATGCAACTTTCCATCGTTCCGTTTATCATGACACGCATCATCATTGTCATATTGCCTTGCATGATCATGTAGTTGACATCGTATTTGTGGCAAAGCCACCATTCATAATTTTTCATACATGTCACTCTTGATTCATTGCCCTCCCCGGTACACCGCCGGAGGCATTCATATGGAGTCATACTTTGTTTTAGTATCGAATTGTAATCATTGAGTTGTAAATAAATAGAAGTGTGATGATCATCATGAATAGAGCATTGTCCCCCAGAAAAGAAAGGCCAAAAAAAAGAAGGCCCAAAAAAAAGAAAAAGAAAGAAAAATAAATAAAAAGGGGCAATGCTACTATCATTTTTTCCACACTTGTGCTTCAAAGTAGCACCATGATCTTTATGATAGAGACTCTCTTGTTTTGTCACTTTCATATACTAGTGGGAATTTTTCATTATAGAACTTGGCTTGTATATTCCAACAATGGGCTTCCTCAAATGCCCTAGGTCTTCATGAGCAAGCAAGTTGGATGCACACCCACTTAGTTTCTTTTGTTGAGCTTTCATACATTTATAGCTCTAGTGCATCCGTTGCATGGCAATCCCTACTCCTTGCATTGACATCAATTGATGGGCATCTCCCTAGCCCATTGATTATCCGCGTCGATGTGAGACTTTCTCCTTTTTTGTCTTCTCCACATAACCCCCATCATCATATTCTATTCCACCCATAGTGCTATATCCATGGCTCACGCTCATGTATTGCATGAAAGTTGAAAAAAGTTTGAGATTAGTAAAGTGTGAAACAATTGCTTGGCTTTTCATCGGGGTTGTGCATGATGAGAGCATTCTTGTGTGACGAAAATGAAGCATGACCAAACTATATGATTTTGTAGGGATGAACTTTCTTTGGCCATGTTATTTTGAGAAGACATAATTGCTTAGTTAGTATGCTTGAAGTATTATTATTTTTATGTCAATATTAAAATTTTGTCTTGAATATTTTGGATCTGAATATTCATGCCACAGTAAAGAGAATTACATTGAGAATTATGCTAGGTAGCATTCCACATCAAAAATTCTGTTTTTATCATTTACCTACTCAAGGACGAGCCGGAATTAAGCTTGGGGATGCTTGATACGTCTCCAATGTATCTATAATTTTTTATTGTTCCATGCTATTATATTATCTGTTTTGTATGTTAATGGGCTTTATTTTACACTTTTATATTATTTTTGGGACTAACCTACTAACCCAAGGCCCAGTGCAAATTGCTGTTTTTGCCTATTTCAGTGTTTCGCAGAAAAGGAATATCAAACGGAATCCAAATGGAATGAAACCTTCGGGAGCGTGATTTTTGGAACAAACGTGATCTAGAGGACTTGGAGTAGACGTCAAGCAACCAACGAGGTGGCCACGAGGCAGGGGGCATGCCTACCCCCTGGGCGCGCCTCCCTCCTCGTGGCTCCACCAACCTACTTCTTCCTCGTATGTATGTTCATATACCCCGAAAACATCCAGGAGCACCACGAAACCCTATTTCCACCGTCGCAACCTTGTGTACCCAAGAGATCCCATCTTGGGGCCTTTTCCGGAGCTCCGCTGGAGGGGACATCGATCACGGAGGGCCTCTACATCAACTCGATGACCCCTCCGATGATGTGTGAGTAGTTTACTTCAGACGTTTGGGTCCATAGCTATTAGCTAGATGGCTTCTTCTCTCTCTTTGAATCTCAATACAAAGTTCTCCTCGATCTTCTTGGAGATCTATTCGATGTAACTCCTTTCGCGGTGTGTTTGTCAAGATCTAATGAATTGTGGGTTTATGATCAAGTCTATCTATGAACAATTTTTGATTCTTCTTTGAAATCTTTTATGTATGATTGGTTATCTTTGCAAGTCTCTTCGAATTATCAGTTTGGTTTGGCCTACTAGATTGATCTTTCTTGCAATGGGAGAAGTGCTTAGCTTTGGGTTCAATCTTGCGGTGCTCGATCCCAGTGACAGAAAGGGAAACGACATGTATTGTATTGTTGCCATCGAGGATAAAAAGATGGGGTTTATATCATATTGTTTGAGTTTATCCCTCTACATCATGTCATCTTACCTAATGTGTTACTCTATTCTTATGAACTTAATACTCTAGATGCATGCTGGATAGCGGTCGATGTGTGGAGTAATAGTAGTAGATGCAGGCAGGAGTCGGTCTACTTGTCACGGACGTGACGCTTATATACATGATCATGCCTAGATATTCTCATAATTATTCGCTTTTCTATCAATTGCTCGACAGTAATTTTTTCACCCACCGTAATACTTATGCTATCTTGAGAGAAGCCAGTAGTGAAACCTATGGCCCCCGGGTCTATTCTCCATTATATTAATCTCCCGTCAACAAGTTATTTCTGACACCATTTATTTTGAAATCTTTACTTTCAATCTATATCATAAAAATACCAAAAATATTTATCTTACCATTATTATCTCTATCAGATCTCACTCTTGTAAGTGATCGTGAAGGGATTGACAACCCCTTTATCGCGTTGGTTGCGAGGTTCTTATTTGTTTGTGTAGGTACGAGGGACTTGCATGTAGTCTCCTACTGGATTGATACCTTGGTTCTCAAAAGCTGAGGGAAATACTTATGCTACTTTGCTGCATCAACCTTTCCTCTTCAAGGGAAAACCAACACAGTGCTCAAGAGGTAGCAAGCAGACAACTTGTCTAGGTTAGAGAATGTTCTTGATGATCCACTACCTATTGATGATATCTTTCCTGATGAACAATTAGCTATCATAAATGCTTCTCGTACTGCTCCATGGTATGTTGATTATGCTAATTACATTGTTGCTAAATTTATACCACCTAGTTTCACATACCAGCAAAAGAAAAAGTTTTTCTATGATTTAAGACATTACTTCTGGGATGACACACACCTTTATAAAGAAGGAGTAAATGGTGTTATTAGACGTTGCGTAACTGAGCATGAACAGGAACAGATCCTACGCAAGTGTCACTCCGAGGCTTACGGAGGACACCATGCTGGAGATAGAACTGCACATAAGGTATTGCAATCCGATTTTTATTGGCCTACACTCTTCAAGGATGCCCGTAAGTTTGTCTTGTCCAGTGATGAATGTCAAAGAATTGGTAGTATCAGTAGACGTCAAGAAATGCCTATGAATTATTCACTTGTTATTGAACCATTTGATGTTTGGGGCTTTGATTATATGGGACCGTTTCCTTCCTCTGATGGGTATACACATATTTTAGTTGTTGTTGATTACGTTACTAAGTGGGTAGAAGCTATTCCAACTAGTAGTGATGATCATAACACCTCTATTAAGGTGCTTAAAGAAGTTATTTTTCCAAGGTTTGGAGTCCCTAGATATTTAATAACTGATGGTGGTTCACATTTTATTCATTGTGCCTTTCGTAAAATGCTTGCTAAGTATGATGTTAATCATAGAATTGCATCCCCATATCACCCACAGTCTAGTGGTCAAGTAGAACTGAGCAATAGAGAGCTTAAATTAATTTTGCAAAAGACTGTTAATAGATCTAGAAAGAATTGGTACAAGAAACTTGATGATGCATTATGGGCCTATAGAACTGCATATAAATCCTATGGGTATGTCTCCATATAAAATGATTTATGGAAAAGCATGTCACTTACCTCTTGAACTAGAACATAAGGCATATTGGGCCATTAAAGAGCTCAATTATGATTTCAAACTTGCCGGTGAGAAGAGATTATTTGACACTAGCTCACTTGATGAGTGGAGAACCTAGGCCTATGAGAATGCCAAACTGTTTAAAGAAATAGTTAAAAGATGGCATAACAAAAGGATACAAAGACGTGAGTTTAATGTAGGTGATTATGTATTGTTATACAACTTAGTTTAAGATTTTTTGCAGGAAAACTCCTCCCTAAATGGGAAGGTCCTTACGTTATCGAGGAGGTCTATCATTCCGGTGCCATAAAAATCAACAACTTCGAAGGCACAAATCCGAGGGTGGTGAATGGTCAAAGAATCAAACATTATATCTCAGGTAATCCTATAAATGTTGAAATTTACGTTATTGAAATCGTAAACCCGGAGGAGTATATAAGGGAGACCTTCCAGAACATTTCAGCCTCTGAAAAGGAAGAGGTATGTGGTACGGTAAGTAAACCGACTCCAAAATAGTTCTAATAGCATTTTTTCTCTGTTTTGGAATATTTAAGAAAATAGGAAAATAAGAAGCAATCCGGAAAGGACACGAGGCGTCCACGAGGGTGGAGGGCGTGCCCCCTGCCTTGTGGGCGCCTCGTGTGCCCTCCGGACTCTGTTTTCTTGCACGATACTTATTTTGGTCGGTAAAAATTCATTATATAATCTCCCGAAGGTTTTGACCACCGTACCACGCAAATATCCTCTACTTTTGTTTCGAGCTATTTTCTACGAGAGTTGTCAAGGCCAAGCATCATGTCGTCCCCTTCCTCCAACAATGAGGGCAACAATGCTTGGCTAATGAAGATAGAGCTGAGGAGAGAAGAACCCGGGGAGATCAACAAGGATGATGGGATCAAGAAGGCCACAAAGGATCTAGCTCCAGCAGCAGAAGAAGACATCCTTCAACCTCATTACAATATTCTTACCCCTAGTGAAATTGAAGCTTTCAAGATGATTGAAATAGCTCGAGTGTAGAACAAGTATCTAACTCATGAAAATATTCTGTTGCAAGAACATATCACCGCACTTAAGGGCATTATTCGTAACTTGGAGCACCTCCTACGTTCGATGTTGGACGACAAGCCTACGTCATCATCATCACCACCATCTTCTTCACCAACAGAGGAGACATAATCATAAGGGTATGGGCACCCCCCGTTGGAAACTGCCAAGCTTGGGGGAGGTGCCCCGGTATCATATCACCATCACTTCTATCTTTACCGTTTTTCTTAGTTCGATCCTTTTGGTAATATCTTGATCTAGTAGCATAAAAGTTTTAGTATGATCTAGTTGTGAGTTTTGCTTTATGATCCTTCAATGTAATCGAGTCCGTGAGCTATATATAATGAAGATTAGTGTTGAGTCAAGGGCTTGATTATTTTTGCCATGATCTTGAGTGAATAAAAGAAAAGAGAAGAAATAAAAAGAAACAAACAGATCATATGGATCTTATGGAGAGTAATGAGCTCACATAGAAAGAGTATGATGAATAAAAGTTGTTGAGAGTTGACAAACATAGTTTTGGTCATCGTTGCAATTAATAGGAAGTAATAAAGAAAGAGAGGTCTTCACATATAAATACACTATCTTGGACATCTTTTATGATTGTGAGCACTCATTAAAATATGGCATGCTAAAGAGTTGACGTTGGACAAGGAAGACAACATAATGGGTTATGGTTTCTTACATCTGAGATAAATTATATAGTCATGGATCATCCAACATGACTGAGCTTGCCTTTCCCCCTCATGCCAGCCAAATTCTTTGCACCAAGTAGAGATACTACTTGTGCTTCCAAACACCCTTAAACCAGTTTTGCCATGAGAGTCCACCATACCTACCTATGGATTGAGTAAGATCCCTCAAGTAAGTTGTCATCGGTGCAAGCAATAAAAATTGCCCTCTAAATATGTATGACTTATTAGTGTGGGAGAAAATAAGCTTTATACGATCGTGTGATACGGAAGAAATAAAAGCGACGGACTGCGTAATAATGGTCCATATCGCAAGTGGCAATATAAAGTGACGTTCTTTCGCATTAAGATTTTGTGCATCCAACCATAAAAGCGCATGACAACCTCTGCTTCCCTCTGCGAAGGGCCTATCCTTTACTTTTATCTCCTACCTTGCATAAGAGTCATGGTGATCTTCACCCTTCCTTTTTACATTTTATCTTTTGGCAAGCACAACATGTTGGAAAGATCCTGATATATATGGCTAATTGGATGTGAGTTTTCATGAACTATTATTGTTGACATTACCCTTGAGGTAAAATGTTGGGAGGCAAAACTATAAGCCCTTATATTTCTCTGTGTCCGATTAAAACTCCATACCCATAAGTATTGCGAAAGACTATATGATAGTTGAGTATGTGGACTTGCTGAAAAGCTCTTATATTGACTCTTTTCTATGTTATGATAAATTGCAATTGCTCCAATGACTGAGATTATAGTTTGTTAGTTTTCAATGAAGTTTGTGATTCATACTTGAAATTGTTATTGAATTGTTACTCTAGCATAAGAGATCATATGACAAGAATTATATAAGTTGTTGTTCTAAGAATGATCATGATGCCCTCATGTCCGTATTTTATTTTTATCGACACCTCTATCTCTAAACATGTGGACATATTTTTCGATTTCGTCTTTCGCTTGAGGACAAGCGAGGTCTAAGCTTGGGCAGTTGATACGTCCATTTTGCATCATGATTTTATATCGATATTTGTTGCATTATGGGTTGTTATTACACATTATGTCATAATACTTATGCCTATTCTCTCTTATTTTATGTAGCGACCTGACCCGAATGGATCACGTCTACTGTGCTACGGTGTCATCCCTGGATCAGTAATGCTGACACCACACAGTACATCGAGGTTTTATAGCAGAGTTGCAATCACACACTTATTACATCGATGGCTCAAAAAGAACTTATTACAATAAATATGGCTGAAGTCCATCTAATAACGATAACAGCGGAAGACTCGGAAGATAAATGGGTCCATCAACTCCAGCGGCATCACTGAGTATAGAACCACGACCTAAAAGCTCTTTACTCGTCGTCTGAAAAGTCTGCAACATGAGAAGTTGCAGCCCGAAAACGGGTCAGCACATGGAATATGCTGGCAAAGTAACACATAGAGAGTAATGGAATGAAACAGCTATACTATATGCATATATGGCTGGTGGAAGCTCTATGGTTACAGTTTTTGCGTAAAGCCAGTTTTTCCCTACTGCAAAGGAATAAGTTTTTATTTAACTATCATGGTGGTTCTGAAACATTGAGAATGGTTGACAGCATTCTCAATCCCAACTAGAAGTACAATTAAAACCCAACAATATTAATTAGAAGTAACATGTTGAGATTCACAATGATATTCAAGTACTAGATACTCAAGTTGTCCATAACCGGGGACACGGCTAATCATGATTAGTTTGTACACTCTGCAGAGGTTTGCGCACTTTTCCCCACATGACTTGATTGCCTCCGTTTGTTTTTTCGCACTACATGGTGTTTGAGAAACGGATGACCGAGACATAGTCTTTCAGAAGCACTAGCACCTTACTTGTGGGGTAGACCGGTACACCTACATCCCCTACATCTGCTAGTCCACCCCGTAAGAGTTCGCACAACTTAGTCAACTATGCCAGAGCCCATAGTAGCATGTGGCTGCACACGGAAGTTTCTAGCATGAAAGATCTTATGATCCCTTTGAGCCGGGGTGGCGGTCCAAAAAAAACAGGCAAGTCCTGATAGACATCAGGTGCCTCAATCCACCCAGATGTGTGTTTAAGTTGCCACCTTAGATAAACCATTAAAATTATCAATCTCACATCTGTCATGGATATCACTCACCCAATCCACGTCTACTAGCATAGCATGGCACAATAAGCAAACGTAGAAGTAACTCCCAAAGGTTTCATAATAAACAGGTAATAGGTACTACCTCATCTACTTCCCATCCCACAGTTTAATTAGATCCTAATCATGCAATGTGTGAGGATTGATCTAATGCAATAAAACATGGGTTGTATAAAAGGTATGATCAAAGTGTTACTTGCCTTGCTGATGATCTGCGAGTCCTAGGGTTTCGAAGTAACAGGCGGCGCAATCCGGGTAATCTATCGCAGACAAACAACAAGCATACAATAAGTACTCATCTAATGCACAGGTAAAACTTGAACAAGAGAACGAACCAGAAAGTTCAATTTAAGAACTCTGGTTGCAAAGAAAGAACGAACCGAAAAAACGGTGGAAAACAAACGGCAGAAGAAAACAACTCGGTTCTAGCAAGTTGAAACTAGGTCAAAATTTTACTGTAGCAAAAGCTTGTTCAAGTTGATTAGACGGAACGGCGGTTTCGAGAAGAAACTCCAAGCGCTTGAATCACCTGATTTGATAAACGAGCGAAAAGAAAGACTAGGAAGAAGATCGGATCTGAGATCGCGATCGCGGAATAAATCCGACGAAAAGAAAAAGAAGAACGGTTAAACGAACGGACGTCGTTAACCTAGAAGAATCCGGTGATCACGTTCGTTGAGACGAACGGTCCGGCGAACGGTCCAAAGGCAACTAAATCAGAGAAGAAAACGAATCCGATCTAGGGTTTCGGAGAAGAAAACCGAACGAAAAACCGATCTAGAAAATCGGAACGGTTTAGAGAAGAAAAGAATCGGAACGATTAGAAGAAAACGATCCGATAAAAAAGAAGAGATGCGGCGCGGGGCTACCTCCGGCGAGGTCTCCGGCGAGGGGCTCCGGCGGCGTCGGCGTGGGGCGGCGGCGGCAAGGTGCGGTGGCGGCGCGGGTGTGGGGTGGCGGCGCGGCGCGGGTGAGGCGGCGGCGCGGCGGTGACGCAGGGTGCGGGCGGCAGCTTAGGGCAGCGCGCAGGTGAGGGGTGGCGCGGCGCGGGGTGTGGTGGAGCTCTAGGCTTTGGGTTTGATGATTTAGAGGGGGGGTGCTTGGGTATTTATATTGGGGAGAGGAGGGGGTTTACTTGGGGTAGGGGACAAGAATTAGACTAGGAATAGGAATAGAAAAAAGGGAAGGAAAAGATCTAGAAATAGAAAAGGAATATACGGAAGTAGGACAAAAGTCCTACTAGGATTCGGTTTAGAGCAAGAGGTGAGGCGGCGGCCTCCTGCGCCAGCGCTAGGCGCGCGCGGCTCCCTGGGGGCGGTGGCCTTTGGCCCGGCTGGGCCTTGGCCTGGCCGGCCTTGGTCCAGTTTTTTTTTGTTTTTTTAACTGATTTCGCGCGCGGAAAAACAAAAGGAGAACTAAATGAACTCCGAAAAATCTAAAGTAAATTTTCTCCGACTCCTAAAAATGAGTCGAACAAAATGAACTTTTCTCCGGACCTAAAATGCAATTTTTGAAAACGCGCATTTTTCCCTATCCAAATAAAATGCGAATAAACACCGGAAAACAAAAATTGATCTATTTATTATATCTTCATTTTTCCTAAATTTGGGAAAGTCATATTATTCCCTCTCTCATATATTTTGACGCCGGAAAAATTGAAGATAAAATAAATAAATCAAATGATCCTCTTTTCAAAATTCGAGAAAACTCTCAAATATGAAAATAACGAAATCTCCAACTCTCTCCGAGGGTCCTTGAGTTGCGTGAAATTTCTAGGATCAACCAAAATGCAAGAAAATATGATATGCATATGATCTAGTGTATAACATTCCAAATTGAAAATTTGGGATGTTACAAACCTACCCCCCCCCCTTAAGATGAATCTCGCCCTCGAGATTCGGGTTGGCTAGAAAATAGGTGAGGGTGGTCCTTGAGCAAATCTTCTTCTCTCTCCCAGGTAGCTTCATCCTCTGAGTGGTGGTTCCACTGTACTTTGCAAAACTTGATAACCTTGCTGCGAGTGACTCTGCTGGCATAATCGAGAATCTTGACTGGTTTCTCCTCATATGTTAAGTCGTCCTTCAACTGAATCGCTTCAAGCGACACGGTATCTCTTAGCGGTACCTCCGCCATTTCGGCATGACATCTCTTCAGCTGAGACACATGGAATACATCATGAACTCCTGACAGTCCCTCTGGTAATTCCAACTTATAAGCGACTTCTCCCATACGTTGCAAGATCTTATATGGTCCAACGAAACGCGGTGCTAACTTTCCCTTAACTCCAAAGCGCTTAACTCCTCGAAGTGGGGATACTCGAAGATAAACTCTGTCTCCGGTTTCGTAAACTGTCTCCTTGCGTTTAGAGTCTGCGTAGCTCTTCTGCCTGGACTGGGCTACCTTGAGCCTATCGCGAATCAACTTAACTTTCCGTTCAGACTCCTTAATCAAATCTGGTCCAAAGAATTGACGGTCTCCAACTTCGTTCCATGACAACGGTGTCTTGCACCTCCTTCCGTATAAAGCTTCGAAAGGGGCCATCTTCAAACTGTTTGGTAACTGTTGTTATAAGAAAACTCCGCATACGGCAAGTTTTTGTCCCAACTTGATCCATAATCTAGTGCACAAGCTCTCAGCATATCTTCCAAAATCTGATTGACTCTCTCGGTCTGTCCATCTGTCTTCGGATGAAAAGCTGTGCTGAGCTCTAGTCTGGTTCCTAAAGTTTCATGCAACTGATTCCAAAACTTTGAGGTAAATTGGGTTCCTCTATCTGATACGATACTCCTCGGAACTCCATGCAAACAAATGATTCTAGTCATGTATATCTTTTGCCAACTTAGCACTGGTGTAAGTGGTCTTAACTGGAATGAAATGTGCTACCTTCGTCAAACGATCAACTACTACCCATATCGAGTCATATCCGGCCTTTGTCCTGGGTAGCCCTGTGATAAAATCCATGCCTATCTTATCCCACTTCCATTCGGGTATTGGCAATGGTTGTAACAATCCTGCTGGCTTTTGATGCTCTGCCTTTACTCTCTGACATACGTCACAAACTGCTACATACGCTGCAATATCCTTCTTCATTCCGGTCCACCGGAATGTTTCCTTTAAATCCAAATACATCTTGGTATTCCCTGGGTGAATCGAATACGGTGAATCATGTGCCTCTTGTAAAATCAACTTCCTGATCTCCGGGTCATTGGGCACATAAACGCGGTCCTCAACCCATAGGGTATCGTGCTCATCCTCACGAAATCCCTTTGCTTTTACTTCGCTCAATTTCTCTTTTATAGCAGCAATTTCCTTGTCAGATTTCTGAGCTTCTCTGATCTTATCCATCAATGTTGACTAAATCTCCAATGCTGCTACATAGCCTCTCGGAACTATTTCCAAACATAGCTCACGAAGGTTTTCTGCTAACTCCTTTGGTATTTCTCCCGTCACTAGGGTATTGACATGGCTCTTACGGCTCAATGCGTCTGCTACTACATTAGCTTTTCCGGGATGGTAATGCAATCTCATGTCATAATCCTTGATGAGCTCCAACCATCTCCTCTGTCGGAGGTTCAACTCCTTCTGAGTGAAAATGTACTTCAAACTCTTATGATCCGTGTACACCTCACAATGATTTCCAATGAGGAAATGTCTCCACGTCTTCAATGCATGCACTACGGCTGCTAACTCCAAATCATGCGCGGCATAATTCAACTCATGAGGCTTCAGTTGCCGTGAAGCATACGAAACAACTCTTCCTTCCTGCATAAGCACTGCTCCAAGTCCTCGACGTGAAGCGTCGCAATACACCTCATAATCCTTGGTCTGATCTGGCAAAATCAATACTGGTGAGGTAACCAAACGTTTCTTCAACTCCTGGAAACTAGCCTCACACTCCTCAGTCCATTTGAACTTAGTATCCTTCTTCAACAATTCAGTCATAGGCTTTGCAATCTTTGAAAAGTTCTCAATGAATCTCCGGTAGTATCCTGCGAGTCCAAGAAAACTCCGGATCTCTCCAACTGTTGTTGGTGCTTCCCATTCGGTTACGGTCTCAACCTTTATGGGGTCAACTGCTATACCTTCTCCGGATATAACGTGTCCGAGGAATCCAACTTCCTTCAACCAAAACTCACATTTGCTGAATTTGGCGTATAACTGATGTTCCCTTAGTTTCTCCAAAACCAAACGCAAATGTTCCTTATGCTCCTCTTCATTCTTTGAATAAACCAGGATGTCATCAATGAACACTACGATGAACTTATCCAAAAACTCCATAAACACTTTGTTCATCAGGTTCATAAAATAGGCAGGTGCGTTAGTCAATCCAAATGACATAACGGTATACTCATACAGTCCATATCTTGTGGTGAAAGCTGTCTTCGGAATATCCTGCTCTCGAATCTTCAATTGATGGTACCCTGATCGCAAATTGATCTTGGAAAACACTTTAGCTCCTTGCAATCGATCAAACAGATCGTTGATCATTGGCAATGGGTACTTATTCTTGATGGTTACTTCATTCAATCCCCGATAATCTACAACCATCCTTAATGATCCATCCTTCTTTTCCACTAGAAGTATGGGTGATCCCCAAGGCGAAGAACTTGGGCGAATGTAACCTTTATCCAATAACTCCTTAATCTGATTCTTAATTTCCACCAAATCCTTTGCTGGCATCCGGTACGGTCGCTTCGATATTGGGCCTGTACCTGGCAATAACTCAATCAAAAACTCAATGTCTCTATCCGGTGGCATGCCTGGCAATTCCTCAGGAAATACATCAGGAAAATCCTTTACCACTGGTACTTCCTCCTGCACAACTCCTGTTAGGCAGTTTACTTGTGTCCTGTTTGGCACATGCCGGGATACATACTTGATCCTTCTTCCTTCTGGTGTGGTAAGCAAAATTGTCTTACTGGCGCAATCGATGTTTCCTCCATACATCGACAGCCAATCCATACCAAGAATCACATCCAACCCTTGGGATTCCAGAATAATTAAATCCGTTGGGAATACATGCCTTCCTATACTCAATGGTACTTGGAAACATCCTTGTCTGGCCATGTATTCTGCTCCTGGCGAGCTTTACTAGCATAGGTGTTTTAAGAATCCTAGTGGGCAGGCTATACTTTTCCACAAATCCCCTTGATATGTATGAATGCGATGCACCAGTATCAAAAAGAACGAGTGCAGTAAATGACTTAACCAAAAACTTACCTATTACTGCATCGGGCTGATCTTCAATCTCCTCCACATTAACGTGGTTCACCTGTCCCCTATTGAAAGGGTTCGGCTTCTTCCCAGAGCTTCCATTGCCATTTCCATTCTGGCCTTCGGGACATTCATTGGCATAATGTCCGGTCTTCGAACACTTGAAACAGGTGACTTGACTCAGGTCTCTCTTGGTTGGGGTCGATGGGGTGGTCCGGTTCTGGCCGTTGCTTCCTCCATTCCCATTACCATTCTTGTGGCCATTATGGTTGTGCGAGCTACCTCCTCCATGGGTGTGCTGAAACTTAAATCCCGGTTTAGGGGTAAAACGGGGCTTCTGCTGGGCTCCAGAGTTATACCTCCCCTGTCCATACTTCCTCTTACGGTTCTCAATCTGCTGTTGCTTCCCTTCAATCATGATGGCACGATCTACCAACTCCTGGTAGTTGTTGAAACTCGCTACCATCAACTGCATGCTTAGTTCATCATTTAATCCTTCCAGAAACTTCTCCTGCTTAGCTGCATCCGTAGCAACGTCATCTGGGGCATAACGGGCTAGCTTACTAAATTCCTCCACATACTGGCCAACAGTCCTTCCTCCTTGGCGTAAGTTGCGAAACTCACGCTTCTTTATGGCCATAGCTCCTGCTGAAACATGGGCAGTGCGGAAAGCTTGCTGAAACTGATCCCATGTGACAGTGTCAACTGGGTAAGTGGCTGTGAAATTCTCCCACCATGCTGCCGCGGGTCCGTCAAGCTGGTGTGCGGCAAACTTCACTTTCTCACCATCCGTGCATCCTGCAGTGGTCAACTCCCTTCCTATCTTACGGAGCCAATCGTCTGCTACTATTGGCTCGGTGCTACTGGAAAACACCGGCGGATTCAGCCTAAGGAAATGGGCTAAGTGGTCAACAGGTGGTGGTGGTGGTGGTGGGTTGTTGTTGTTCTGCTGATTCTGAACTAACATCTGCATCAATTGATTCTGCTGCTGGATCAACTGAGTTAGCTCCGGTGGAAATCCATTATCATGTCTCGGAGGCATCTGAGGTTTTAGAAAAGACGAGAATTGAGAATAGAATGATGTCTAAAGGGAAAACACTACCCATATGCACATGAGGCAAAAACACACAATTCACTTCAATCAATCAAACAAGCGCTTACAAACGGTCTAACTATCGCAAAAGTGCTCGACTATAATGTTTACATGGGGGAATACTACTACTATCTGGTGGTCATCTAGAAATTTGAACCGGTGGAAGACTCCATGATATCTGCTCTAGCTTCATCTTCAAAGTCGGGTTCACTTGGATCCGAATCGTGTCGTCGATGATGATGTAGTTGTTCGGACATGCGACGTACTCGTCTTCTTCCTTGGTTCCTAACTTCCTCTTGAGTTCTTCAATCTCATGCTTAAGATCGCCATTGTGTCTTGTTAGAGCTACGATCTCGTCCATGTAGTCCTTGCGTGTAGACTTCAGTTCTCCTTCTAGCTCGATGATCCTTGCCTTCGCATTCTTCAGCTCTATCATATCATTGCACATCTGGTTCTCGTGGCGTCGAATGTGCTGGTTTAACTCCTGGATGAAAGATGCAATGGATCTATCCTTCTTGGTGCTGACTAACTCCCATTGTTCATCTCGGCATCCGCAAATCTGGTAGATAGTGTCCTTGAGGTCTTCTTGATAAACTTCTCCAATGCGTCCTATGGTGATATGAGCTGCCATGCTCCTTCCCAGACTCCAGGTTGGTGCATTGAAAACACTATCTATGGGCTTCGTGATTGGCACGAATGTCCTTCCCGGAACGTGAGCTTGAATCTTCCAGCGCTCCTCTTCAGGCAGAGTGGCGTTGAAAGTTCCCATGAAGCTTGGTAATCCAATATTCAGGTACTTGGTGACTTCCTTCAGGTGAAATCCAAATGGTGTGCCTTCATCCAGTTGAGCGTACTTAATCTTCGCGTGCGTCATCCTAATAGAGTAGAAAAGATGAGGAGTTAGAAAATGAGAAGAGAAGGGTGATCTATGGCTTTAACTTAGTGGTCGTGTCCTACAGTCAGCATGTGCTCTGATACCATCTCTGTAGCGACCTGACCCGAATGGATCACGTCTACTGTGCTACGGTGTCATCCCTGGATCAGTAATGCTGACACCACACAGTACATCGAGGTTTTATAGCAGAGTTGCAATCACACACTTATTACATCGATGGCTCAAAAAGAACTTATTACAATAAATATGGCTGAAGGCCATCTAATAACGATAACAGCGGAAGACTCGGAAGATAAATGGGTCCATCAACTCCAGCGGCATCACTGAGTATAGAACCACGACCTAAAAGCTCTTTACTCGTCGTCTGAAAAGTCTGCAACATGAGAAGTTGCAGCCCGAAAACGGGTCAGCACATGGAATATGCTGGCAAAGTAACACATAGAGAGTAATGGAATGAAACAGCTATACTATATGCATATATGGCT
>NW_024111947.1:0-23127 GCF_003073215.2 Triticum urartu | reverse complement strand
ATGACATATTACTGATTGGAAATGATATAGAATTTCTGGATAGCATAAAGGGATACTTGAATAAGAGTTTTTCAATGAAGGACCTCGGAGAAGCTGCTTACATATTAGGCATAAAGATCTATAGAGATAGATCAAGACGCTTAATTGGACTTTCACAAAGCACATACCTTGACAAGATTTTGAAAAAGTTCAAAATGGATCAAGCAAAGAAAGGGTTCTTGCCTGTGTTACAAGGTGTGAAGTTGAGTCAGACTCAATGCCCGACCACTGCAGAAGATAGAGAGAAGATGAAAGATGTTCCCTATGCTTCAGCCATAGGCTCTATCATGTATGCAATGCTGTGTACCAGACCTGATGTGTGCCTTGCTATAAGCTTAGCAGGGAGGTGCCGAAGTAATCCAGGAGTGGATCACTGGACAGCGGTCAAGAACATCCTGAAATACCTGAAAAGGACTAAGGATATGTTTCTCGTATATGGGGGTGACAAAGAGCTCACCGTAAGTTACGTTGATGCAAGCTTTGACACTGATCCGGACGATTCTAAATCGCAAACCGGATACGTGTTTACATTAAACGGTGGAGCTGTCAGTTGGTGCAGTTCTAAACAAAGCGTCGTAGCGGGATCTACATGTGAAGCGGAGTACATAGCTGCTTCGGAAGCAGCAAACGAAGGAGTCTGGATGAAGGAGTTCATATCCGATCTAGGTGTCATACCTAGTGCATCGGGTCCAATGAAAATCTATTGTGACAATACTGGTGCAATTGCCTTGGCAAAGGAATCCAGATTTCACAAGAGAACCAAGCACATCAAGAGACGCTTCAATTCCATCCGGGATCTAGTCCAGGTGGGAGACATAGAGATTTGCAAGATACATACGGATCTGAATGTGGCAGACCCGTTGACTAAGCCTCTTCCATGAGCAAAACATGATCAGCACCAAGGCTCCATGGGTGTTAGAATCATTACTGTGTAATCTAGATTATTGACTCTAGTGCAAGTGGGAGACTGAAGGAAATATGCCATAGAGGCAATAATAAAGTTATTATTTATTTCCTTATATCATGATAAATGTTTATTATTCATGCTAGAATTGTATTAACCGGAAACATAATACATGTGTGAATACATAGACAAACTTAGTGTCACTAGTATGCCTCTACTTGACTAGCTCGTTAATCAAAGATGGTTATGTTTCCTAACCATGAACAAAGAGTTGATATTTGATTAACGAGGTCACATCATTAGTTGAATGATCTGATTGACATGACCCATTCCATTAGCTTAGCACCCGATCGTTTAGTATGTTGCTATTGCTTTCTTCATGACTTATACATGTTCCTATGACTATGAGATTATGCAACTCCCGTTTGCCGGAGGAACACTTTGTGTGCTACCAAACGTCACAACGTAACTGGGTGATTATAAAGGAGCTCTACAGGTGTCTCCAATGGTAGATGTTGGGTTGGCGTATTTCGAGAATACGATTTGTCACTCCGATGGTCGGAGAGGTATCTCTGGGCCATCTCGGTAATGCACATCACATAAGCCTTGCAAGCATTGCAACTAATGAGTTAGTTGTGGGATGATGTATTACAGAACGAGTAAAGAGACTTGCCGGTAACGAGATTGAACTAGGTATTGGATACCGACGATCGAATCTCGGGCAAGTAACATACCGATGACAAAGGGAACAACGTATGTTGTTATGCGGTCTGACCGATAAAGATCTTCGTAGAATATGTAGGAGCCAATATGGGCATCCAGGTCCCGCTATTGGTTATTGATCGGAGATTTGTCTCAGTCATGTCTACATTGTTCTCGAACCGTAGGGTCCGCACGCTTAACGTTACGATGACAGTTATTATGAGTTTATGCATTTTGATGTACCGAAGTTTGTTCGGAGTCCCGGATGTGATCACGGACATGATGAGGAGTCTCGAAATGGTCAAGACATAAAGATTGATATATTGGATGACTATATTCGGTCACCGGAAGGGTTCCGGAGAAGTATCGGATAAAACCGGAGCACCGGGGGGGTTACCGGAACCCCCCGGGGGGTTAATGGGCCTCATGGGCCCAATGTGGAGAAGAGGAAGGGGCTGCCAGGGCAGGCCGCGCGCCCCCTCTCCCCCTAGTCCGAATTGGACAAGGAGGGAGGGGCAGCGCCCCCCCTTTCCTATTCTCCCTCCACCTCTCCTAGTTGGACAAGGTTTGGGGGGAGTCCTACTCCCGGTAGGAGTAGGACTCCTCCTGCGCGCCACCATAGGGCCGGCCGCACCCCCCCTTGGATCCTTTATATACGGGGGCAGGGGGGCACATCTAGACACACAAGTTGATCCACGTGATCGTTCCTTAGCCGTGTGCGGTGCCCCCTGCCACCATATTCCACCTCGATCATATCGTTGTAGTGCTTAGGCGAAGCCCTGCGTCGGTAGAACATCATCATCATCACCACGCCGTTGTGCTGACGGAACTCATCCACGAAGCTTTGCTGGATCGGAGCCCGGGGAGCGTCATCGAGCTGTACGTGTGCTAAGAACTCGGAGGTGCCGGAGTAACGGTGCTTCGATCGCTCGGATCGGGAAGACGTACGACTACTTCCTCTACGTTGCGTCAACGCTTCCGTTGTGGTCTACGAAGGGTACGTAGACAACACTCTCCCCTCTCGTTGCTATGCATCACCATGATCTTGCGTGTGCGTAGGAAATTTTTTGAAATTACTGCGTTCCCCAATAGAAGTGTGGATCAAGGCCTTCTCAACCACTCCCGAGCAAATCAACAAGTTTGATTGGCTAGGGAGTGAGATCAGGTGAAAATGGAGCTTAGAGCAACAATGGAGCTTAGGGTTGGAAGAGATGAGTCAACGAGGAAGAAGGGGACCCCTTATATAGTGAGGGACAAAGATCCAACCGTTATCCACCTACCAGCCCGCGGCCAGCGGTACTACCGCTCCAGGCCAGCGGTACTATCGCAGGGCCGCGCGGTACTACCACTTGCTGCCAAGCGGTACTACCGCACGGTGATGCGGTACTACCGTACAGGCCCGCGGTACTGCCGCAACCCCAGCAACAGCAAGGTCAGATCTGAAACACAGGAGCTGAGGGCGGTACTTCCGCGAGCGCGGTACTACCGCGCTCCCATGCGGTACTACCGCAAGGCAGGAATCCCCTAGCCAAGGGAAAGGAAACATCCGTGCCTACTTCCGCAAAGAAACGGAAGAAGCAAAAACCCAACACAGTAGTACTGCAGAGGGGCGGTAGTACTGCCTGACAACATAGCACGGTACTACCATGGAACGTAAGCGGTACTACCGTGGTAGGCGCGGATGCATAAAATTACATCCGCCCCTACTACCGCAAGGGAGCGGTACTAGCCTGGTGGGCAACGGTAGTGCAGCTCCAGGGGAGCGGTACTACCATCGGCACCTGCGGTACTACCGCGCCGCAGCACGGTACTACCGCTGAGGCCTACGGTACTACCGCTCACTTGGGAGCAGTACTACCGCGAGCCAACGCAGCAGCCAGAAACAAGGCGGCGAGAAAGCGGAGGATGCTCCAAGGGAAAGGAGGGGACAAGAAAGAGACATGTACGTGATGATTCCACCCAAACCTTTCCGACGCGGACCCCTCTTAATAGTACGGCTTTCCTACGACTCAACTCCACCAAAAAGAAATGTAGAAAAGACGCCGTCTTCAACAGTCTTCGAGGGGCACCCAACCGTCTTGTGCCTAGCGATGAAATGTCTGGGATACTCAAGGCACACGATTAGTCCACAAACGCGTTGTCATCAATCACCAAAACACCTTAGGGATAAATATGCCCTTACAATCTCCCCCCTTTTTGGTGGATTGATGACAATACGGGATTTGCACAAGGGAAATAATATTAAGCAACCGCAAACCCCTCCTCTCTAGAATATAGACGGGCTCCCCATAGATGTGTGCCAACTAGATGGGTGCTTTGGACTACACGGCACACATACTAGGATCAAAGCTCCCCCTATATTATAGAGACAAGGCATATCTAGTAATAGGAAGGCTAACACTAGACAGGATAGCACAAACATAAGTTAACTAAGGTAGATAGAGTGCATATGTCTTACACCATATGTAGGATAGGTCTCGAAGGCACAAACCAAAAAAAGCAAACGAGGCAAACGAGGTTCAAACGACAAAGCAAACACACCAAGCTCGAGACAACGCAAATCCCTACACTCTCTCGCCCTTTGGCATCGAGACGCCAAAAAGGCAGAGAGGACACCTACACACACGGGGTGGCTCAGGCAGAGAAGTCGTCCCACTGCTACTCGTGCTCCTCGTCAGACTCAGCGGCGGGGACGGGCTCCTCGATGTCTTCCTCTGAACTGGTCCACTTGTACCCCTGCTTCGTCATCCAGGCAGCCTCTGGCGTGATGACATCCTCAGAACCGCCAGACACATCCTCTCCAAAGAGCCTCATAACCTTCTTGTCACAACGGCGACTCTCCTTGTCAGCCACGTGAGTCCTGTACTGTCCCTTTGCCTGCATGCAGAAGAGAGTCTTCATCTTGTCCTTTAACTTCTTGGCCCACGATGGCTCAGAGGAAGGAGTGGTAGACCTAGCAGCACGGTCCTCAGCAACATGCTCTGCACCAGCCTCCTCCTCACCAACAGCCCTCCTAGCAGAAGAAGCCTCAGCACGGGTGGTAGTGTTGGCCCAGTTGGGCTTGAGGCGGAGGCTGATGGACTCATGCCGAACCCAGACTGGAGCAAGGAACTCATCACCAGGGTACATCTTCTCCCAAGTTGTGGAGAGCAACAGAAACATGTACGGTCCATAGATAGGTACCTTGCGAGTGAACACCGCAAACCGAAGCTCACACCACATGATGTGTGAGACATCAAGTGGCTGAGTCTGAGATGAACGTGCCTCTGCACACAGGAGCAACATGTCCACTAGATAAGCATGAACCTTGTCCTTGTCGCCAATGCGTGGAAATAGAGTGTTGCGGAAGATGCGAGGCATGATATCCAGAAACGAGTTCAGCACCCAAGTCGACTTGCCATTGGGGAGCACCTTCTCAACAAGGAATGGCTGAAGCAGGTTCTTGTTGGCAGACTCAGAGTTGGCATGGGGGCGAACACCAACGGGGGTGTGAAGCCCGTCATCAGGAATGTGAAGCAGATCCATGAACTCCTTCCATGTAGCAGACAGCTGACGGCCGTTGGTCATCCAAGTCATCCTTCGCTCATCCCCGGGATGAAAGTAAACGGAGGCAAAGAACTGATAGATAAGCTCAGGGTCATAGTCAAGGTGAAAGGAGATCACGGGCTCAATAGCAAACTGCTCCACCAAGTCCAGAGCCTCTCCAAAATAGTCACAAACCTTGTCCTTCTGCATGTGATTCATGTCTATCCACTTGACATCCACGAAGGTGTTCTGCTTGTTCTTGATCACATCCAGATAGATGAGAGCATGTTGCTTGGTCCAGAACAACTCGGTGCCTCTGAGGACAGCCCGAGGATGCACATAGGGATTGATCTTCCGGCGTTCAACATACTCAGTGACTGAAATCTCATCCATGCCCTTAGCAGGTTCCTTTTGCTTGCTGGCAGTGGTCTTTACATTGCGCTTGGGGGCATTGGAGCCCTCTGGTGCTTCATCTTGGGGGTTGCGCAGACGCTTGGAGCCAGTGTCACGACTGGGATTGGAACGGCGGGAGCCACCACCTGAGACACAAAGCGCAAAACACACACGACAAGCAAGAAGGATCAATGCAAAGACCACAACAAAGCAAAAGAAACATGAAGGGAGCACACAAGATAATTGCCATGAGAGAGATTTGACCCCTACGGTAGTACTGCCAAGTGCTGCGGTACTAAGATTGTAGTACCGCTCATAGTTGCAGTAGTACCGTGTAAGGTCACGGTAGTACCGGGTCTAGGAGCGGTAGTAGGAGCTTGGTGCCTCAGCTAGCGCGGTAGTACCGCGTCTGATGGGCGGTAGTACCGCACGAGCTAGCGCGGTAGCACCGCACTTGATGGGCGGTAGTACCGCACGAGTGGTAGTACCGCTCATGAGACACGGTAGTACCGCACCGCATCAGATCCGAACAAGTTCAAATCTGAGAAAAGCCCGCGAAACCGCGGCGGTACTACGGTTGGACAAATCTACCACAAGACAACATATCAAGTATGATTCCTACGCAACACGACTCTCCTACATCCTACTCTTGCACAGATTTGGCCTAAAATCTCAAGAACAACAAGCATCTCCCCAAAAACCTAGAAGCGAGAGAACAACCAAGCAAAAGAGGGATTTGGCGAAAAACCTTGGTCCATGGCAAGAGGAAGTGGTGGGGAACGATCCCACCGGTCGGAAACCGAGGAGAGTGGCCGCAGACGGAGATCCGGCGTGGACCTCCGACGCCGTTCTTGAGCAAGAGAGAGAGAGAGACGTGGGGAGAGAGACGAGTGAATGGGTATGGGGAGTTGGAACTCCCCTGCCCGAGTCACAACCCCTGTCGGTGTCAAAACCGGAGGATCTCGGGTAGGGGGTCCTGAACTGTGCATCAAGGCCGGATGGTAACAGGAGACAAGGGACACGATGTTTTTACCCAGGTTCGGGCACTCTCGATGGAGGTAATACCCTACTCCTGCTTGATTAATATTGAAGATATGGGTAGTACAAGAGTAGATCTACCACGAGATCAAGGAGGCTAAACCCTAGAAGCTAGCCTATGGTATGATTGTTGTATATGGAGTTGATTCTGTCCTACGGACTACAACCCTCCGGTTTATATAGACACCGGATAGGGTTAGGGTTACATAGAGTCGGTTACAATGGTAGGAGATCTTTGAATATCCGCATCGCCAAGCTTACCTTCCATGCCAAGGAAAGTCCCATCCGGACACGGGACGAAGTCTTCAATCTTGTATCTTCATAGTCCAGAAGTCCGGCTGAAGGTATAGTCCGGCTACCCGAACACCCCCTAATCCAGGACTCCCTCAGTAGCCCCTGAACCAGGCTTCAATAACGACGAGTCCGACGCGCAAATTGTCTTCGGCATTGCAAGGCGGGTTCCTCCTCCAAATTCTTCATAGAAGATTGTAAACACCAAGAGTAGTGTCCGGCTCTGCAAAATAAGTTTCCACATATTGCCATAGAGAGAATAATATTAACACAAATCAAATCTGCTGACATATTCCGCTGTGCGTCAACACACTACAGCCAAGTCCTTCGCTCGAATTGTTTTCACTTTTCCACCTCAGCGTGTTTTGCGAGACGGTTTCCTTGGCACGTCTTGTCAAAGCAGAGATCGTGTACCCCCCTTTTACGGGATTCTCGTCAATACGGATGTGGGTAACCCAACCGCGCCACTTATTACGGCGCTTGGGAGGCAAGCGAGTTTCACTAGGCAGGTGGGGACGCACAACCGCATCCGCCCATATAAGGGGGCAAAGATCCACCTTTTTACCTACGCCTTCTTCCTCCTCTGCCTATCCATCTCCTGCGCACCCGAGCTCCAGCGCCCAAGCCCGCACTTCCCACCTCAACCTTCTCCAGCAATGTCCGGAGCGGGAGGCAAGTGGATGGTCTCCTCCGTTACGGAGGGCAAAATCAAGAAGCTAAGGAAGGCCGGATACCTGTCCAAGGACATCGCGCACCGGCTTCCCGAAGAGGGGCAGCTTCTCCCCACCCCAAGGCCCCATGAGAGGGTAGTATTTCTCCCCCACTTCCTCCGCGGACTGGGTTTTCCACTCCACCCATTTGTCCGGGGGCTCATGTTCTACTACGGCCTGGATTTCCACGATCTGGCTCCGAACTTTATCCTCAACATCTCGGCGTTTATCATCGTGTGCGAGGCTTTTCTCCGCGTCCGCCCCCATTTCGGCCTCTGGCTCAATACCTTCAACGTCAAGCCCAAGGTGGTGCGCGGCAGCCAGGCGGAGTGCGGAGGCGCCATGGCGGGCAAGATGGCCAACGTCCTATGGTTCGAGGGCTCTTTCGTGGAGACCCTAAAGGGATGGCAAGCCGGGTGGTTTTATATCACCGAGCCGCACGATCCGGAATGGACCGCAGCCCTCGAGTTTCGATCTGGACCCCCCACGCGGCTTATGTCCTGGAAAGAGACGGGCCTATTGTGGGGTGACGAAAAAGAGGTGACCGGATTGCAAACATGCATCCAGTCCCTGGTGAACAAGCCAGTCCGGCTTGTTAATATAATCCAGGTTATGCTCGTCCGCCGGATCCTCCCGTGCCAACAACGGGATTTTAATTGTGGGAGTTCGACCCGGTGCAGCATCAAACCCTCGGCAGGCTCTTCGACACGACATACAAGGACACCTGGAAGATGCTATTCATGGGCGCCGAGGCTCCCGCATCCGCTTCCGAGGACCGCGGATACAGCTCGCAGCGTCACACTAGCAAGGTATGCCATCTACACCTTTTACAGGATGTTAAGCTTTTTTTCATAGTTTGACTCTATGCGGGATCTAAACTCCCTTACCTTTGACAGGCTTGGCGGGCGATAGCCGAACCGATTAACTGTCCGGCTCCGCTGCCCGAAGACCCAGCCCCAGCTCTACTGGCGAAGCTGCTGGCTCGGGCGCCTTATGTGGTGCCGGAGAAGAAGGCCAAGAAGAAGAAGACCACAGTGGCTCGAAAGAGTGCCCGCAACATGGTGGTGTCGGACTCATCATCTGACGAGTCTGAGACGCCCTCCTCCCGCGAAAACGAGGAGGAGGAATAAGAAAACTCTCCCCCTCCAGCGGAGGGAGGAGAGAAGAGGAAGGCCGCCCCAACGGGGGATGCCGAGGGGTCTAGGAAAAGGAAGACCCCTCCGTCGGACTACTCCCCCGACGCCAAAGAGGGCGAAGAGGAGTGGCCAAACAGGGCCAAGCGCCCGGCGAAATCGTAAGTTCAGATATCAGAGTAACTCATGATGTTCCTTTGTCGCACAGCCTTCCCTAATGTCGAATGTAATTATGCAGTCCGCCCCGGGCCGAATTCGACGAATCGTCGGGCGGCTCCCTGGACTCATCGGACGTGAACTCAGTTCCGCCCGCTGTCTCCCCCCGCACTGCAGACGACGCCGAAGTGGCGTCGCGACAAGCTCCGAGGCAGGAGGAGGTGGTCCCGGAGGAGCCGCAAGGCAACCTCCCGGACTCCAGGAGTGAAGGGGACAAAGCCCCCAGGGCTCCAAGTCCGGCTTTGTGCCGGACACCGCGCCGGAATCTTCAACAGTTCCGGGCCGCGGTAGGCGAACTCCTTCCAAGAGGAGCAAGCCTTCTGAGCCGGCGGCCTCCGTCCAACCGGAGGTGCCGGACAATCTGCTGGAGGTGCTTGACGGCGCCTCCATCGACGAGGAGCACCGTACTGTTATGAGTACGGTGATCCAGAAGGTTCAGTCCGCCAATAGCGGACTGACTGAAGCTTGTGCTAGCCTTCTAACAGGCTTCGAGGTAAGTAAAAATATGTAAAAATATAACCGCATAGACAGTAGCCCCTGATGCTCTGTTTGGCGTTCGGAAAGAAAAGCCGAATAGAGGATCTATTAAATTTAGTCTAACAACAAAGAGTCAATATGCGTATGCAGGCTTCGCTGCTAGCCACCGCCGCACTGACTGCGGAGGTGGGTGCCCTGAAACAGGGACTCAAGCGGACCGAGCAAGAGCTTGGCCTTGCCAAGCGGCAGCTCGAGGAGAAAGAAGGTAAGAAATACCTTACAGAAAAAAGTGCCTATAGGGAGGCGCAATTGCAAAAAAATAACAGGAGTATACTGCTTATTGTAGGGGCCACAACTGAGGTGGCGACCCTCAAGCAGGCGCTGTCCGAGGCCGAGAAAAAAGCGGCCACGGAGCGCGCCGAGCGGGAGAAATTTGAGGCGCAGGTCGGCAAGGTGCGGCAAGAGCTTCAGGTTCTCATGAAAAAACATGAGAGTTTGGAGCTCGACTCGAAGACGCGAGCGTCCGAGCTTGCTGCGGCCCTTAAAACTGCCAAATCTGCTAAGGCCGAAGCCCAGAAGGCCCTCCGGGAATTGGAGGAGATGAGGAAGATAGCAGCGGGTAAGGCATTCTTTATGCAAAGCAGAAATATAAAAGTGAACTACCTGTTACTTACCCGAATCCGGAGCTCTCCAGGGGCATTCGCAGATCTTCCCCGCAGCGTATCCGATGCCGCCGCATTCTACCGAGCTGAAGATGGCAGCTCGACGGAGAAGGTGTTCTGGTCTCAGTATTCTGAGGCCGGACACCCTGTGCCCTTGAGCGACCAACTGAAATAGCTGGTCGAGCTCCACAAGGCGGCCGAGCAGGCTATGAAGGGCTTCATAGTTCGGCTGTGGCCCGGAGAGGCCCTGCCTAGGAGCTATTTCGGGCTAGTGCGGCGGCTGGTGGAGGCCTGTCCGAGGCTCGAGGTCATCAAGCGCTCCGTCTGCATCGAAGGTGCCCGTAGGGCCCTCGCCCGTGCAAAGGTGCATTGGGGTAAGCTGGCCGGTGAGAAGCTTGTGAAGGACGGGCCGCCGCCAGGGAAGGAGCATTGCAAGCCCGAGAACTATTACAAGGATGTTCTTGCTGGTGCCCGCCTTGTGGCGGATGAATGTACCAAGGATGTAATTTTTGAATGAACTCGCTCGTGTTATCCTGTGCGCTGAAAACTTGTTCATATGCGCTAAGCAATGCTTATTGAATTTAAAATATTACTTTCTGTGCGGCCGTTTATCAAAAATTGAGAGATGGCCAGTCGTCGGCTTCTGCCCCCGTACCACTAGTGCTGGGGTGTTCGGGATAAACCTGAGCGCTCTTTTTCCCATAGTTAGGTCCTTTGAGGGAGGCGCTCAGCACAACGAACCAGGCAATCGGACTATAATGCTTGAACACTCTCACTTAGCCATAGAACTCTATAATTTTAAATTTCGGCGAAGCCCCTAGTTCGGAAGACCGAGTTCGGGGCGCTATCCACGCCTTGGCCGGACAAAGCCGGCTCCTCACTCGAAGCGGCATAAGCCTTTAGGGACTCGAAAAACCTCTCGAACAGCGACCGGTCTCTCGCCACATCATGACAGTCAGTTTTAGCTTTCTCCACTGAGGTGCTTAACCCAGCTGAACCGGGGCACAATCACAGTGGTTCTCCTAGTGCTACCTTAGCCGATAGAGCGGAACGTAAGGCACCAAAACATAGGAGCCGGGCAAACCCAACTATTGACCCAAATCATGATTCGGAGCCGATGCATATAGTGCTATAAGTTCGGGGTGCCGCACTTGTGAAAGTGTATGGACTTCTCACACCATTATGAGGGGTACTGAAGCCCCTGGCGTGTTTGCTGTACCATGGTGTACGGGTGCAATCATGTCATTTAATAAACATAAATGTGAAAAGAAGACAATGCAAAAAAATAGACAAGAAGCTAAGCATTGCTTATAGAGAGGCTATTTATCAAAGCCGAACGATACAAATAGTGCGGTAAGCAAAAGATATTGGACTATTCAATATGTCCTGACCAGGGGCAGGCCGCAGAATTGTATTTAAAACAGGTATACCGCTCGTAACAGAGACCACCTGGGAGTTCCATAATGCGGCATGGCTTGTCTGCCTCCCTGGATCTTGCATCGTTTGTGCGGCAGTCGAATTGCCGAACAGGTCGTCCGAAGTATGGAGTCCTGAAAGTAATAAAAAATTAAAAAGAAAGAATTCGGCAGCCCCTAGTACGTTTTAAGCCGTATATTGGGCGTGCCATTATTGTGCCCCTTCCCCTGTGCCCATGGTATTTCAAGGGCGTAGTTATGTACGCGAGGAACTGGTTTCGCTATGTCGTGAAAGCTGGGGTTGGGGCCGCATTGCTACGCTTTCTCGGAGTGTGCCAGGCGGTCCTACTGTGGGTTACTCCGGGCGTGCTTGGCAGTGTCTGGCTTTTTAATGGCCGGACTGGAGAATTGCCTGAAAAGGCTACTTTGTACCTCCGCTGCGAGAGCCGCCGTATGCTCCTCCATACGGAGGGAGCATTCGGTGTTTCCGTTGACCGTAATTACTCCTCGAGGGCCTGGCATTTTGAGCTTGAGATATGCGTAGTGCGGCACTGCATTGAATTTTGCGAATGCGGTTCGTCCGAGCAGGGCGTGATAGCCACTGCGAAACGGGACTATATCGAAGATTAACTCTTCGCTTTGGAAATTGTCCGGGGTTCCGAAGACCACGTCAAGTGTTACTGAGCCTGTACAGTTGGCTTCCACACCTGGTATAACGCCTTTAAAAGCCGTTCTTGTGGGCTGAATCCTTGATGGATCTATGCCCATTTTCCGCACTGTATCCTGATAAAGCAGGTTCAGGCTACTGCCGCCGTCCATGAGGACTCTTGTAAGATGAAATCCATCGATGATTGGGTCGAGAACCAATGCGGCGAAGCCGCCATGAAGGATTCTAGTGGGATGGTCTCTTCGATCAAAAGTGATCAGGCAGGAGGACCATGGGTTGAACTTTGGGGCGACTGGCTCTATCGCGTATACGTCCCGTAGCGCACGCTTACGCTCCCGCTTGGGAATGTGGGTTGCGTATATCATGTTCACCGTCCGCACTTGTGGGGGAAAGCCCTTCTGTCCATTGTTGTTCGGCGGCTTGGGCTCCTCGTCGTCGCTGTGCAGCCCCTTGTCTCTGTTTTCGGCCCTTAACTTGCCTGCCTGCTTGAACACCCAACAATCTCTGTTAGTGTGATTGGCTGGCCTTTCGGGGGTGCCATGTATCTGGCACAAGCGATCGAGTATTCGGTCCAAACTGGACGGGCCCTGAGTATTCTTTTTGAATGGCTTTTTCCGCTGACCGGATTTATAGCCTTTGAATCCGGCATTGACTGTCGTGTCTTCATTGCTGTCGCTGCTAACGCGGCGTTTTTGCTTATTCCGACGTGTCCTGCCACTTTTGTCCTTGGTATCCGAATTACCAGGGTTCTTTGATAAGTTGTTACTGCGAGCTAGCCAGCTGTCTTCTCCCGCGCAAAAGCGGGTCATGAGTGTCGTGAGGGTTGTCATGGATTTCGGCTTTTCCTGTCCGAGGTGCCGGGCAAGCCACTCGTTGCGGATGTTATGCTTGAAGGCTGCTAGGGCCTCTGCGTTCGGACAGTCAACTATCTGGTTTTTCTTTGTTAGGAACCGTGTCCAGAATTGTCTGGCCGATTCCTCTGGCTGCTGAATTATGTGGCTTAAGTCGTCGGCATCCGATGGTCGCACGTAAGTGCCCTGGAAGTTGTCGAGGAATGCGGCTTCCAGGTCCTCCCAAGAACCGATTGAGTCTGCTGGCAAGCTGTTAAGCCAATGCCGGGCCGGTCCTTTAAGTTTGAGCGGGAGGTATTTGATGGCGTGTAGATCATCGCTGCGTGCCATGTGGATGTGAAGGAGATAATCCTCTATCCATACCGCCGGATCTGTTGTGCCATCGTATGATTCGATGTTTACGGGTTTGAAACCCTCTGGGATTTTATGATCCATTACTTCATTCATGAAGCATAGCGGGTGTGCGGCGCCTCTGTACTGGGCTATATCACGACGCAGCTCGGAAGAGCTATGTCTGTTGTGTTCGGCCCGGCCGGATTTGTTGTATCCGGAGTGAAGATCATTGTCACATGCCGTAGGGCGCCTGCGCGATCCGTAGATCGATCTTGTTTGTCTTGCCTTATCCTCCAGTATGTCTCGCAGGTCGGGCGCATTTTCCCGTGCCTTAGTTGAGCGGCGTCGGGGCATGGCTTGGGTGGAGGGCCGAGAGGCCTCACTGTCGCGGCCGCGAGGTGGCCGGTCTGCCATGTCATGCGCTGGTGATGTAGGTGCTTCCTCCTCTGATCGGGGTAGTGGCCTGCGCTTCGGGTAACTCTTGGAGGGGCCTTCGAGTTCATACTCTTTGGCCGCAAGGACTTCAGTCCATCTGTCAGCTAGCAAATCTTGGGCAGCTCTAAGCTGTTGCTGCTTTTTCTTGAGGCTGCTTGCCGTGCCTAAAAGCCTGCATTTAAAACGCTCTTGTTCGGCGGGGTCTGATGGTATGACGAATTCGTCGTCATCGAGGCTTGCCTCGTCCTCGGAGGGAGGCGTATAGTTATCATCCTCGACGTCTCGGTCTACCGCTCTCTCATGAGGGCTGGCTTTTCCATCTTCCTGTGCCGAATCTTTCTGAGGTGGGTGTTCTTCAGCGCTATCCGGGGTAGTATTATCTCCCCTGCCGGAATCACCGTTTTTGCTTTGGCGGGATTTAGAGCGGCGCCGCTGACGCCAGCGCTTTGGCTGTTTCTTGGGGGCGTTATCCCCCACTGTTCCATCGCCATCTCCATCTTTTGGAGTATCCACCATATATATGTCATATGACGAGGTGGCCTTCCAGCGCCCTACAGGTGCTGGTTCCAGTTCGTCTCCTACATCGTCGTCCATGCCGTCGATGTCTTCGGAGCCGAAGTCAAGCATGTCTATTAGATCGTCGACAGTGGCTATAAAGTGGGTGGTGGGTGGGCTTTGAATTTCTTCATCGTCTGTATCCCATCCTCGCTGACCGTAGTTCGGCCAGGGCTCTCTTGATAAGGAGAGAGACTTGAGAGAGTTCAGGATATCGCCAAAAGGCGAGTGCTGAAAGATGTCTGCGGCGGTGAACTCCATTATCGGAGCCCAATCGGATTCGATTGGCAGGGGCACGGGGGTTTCGGAGTCCGGGAAGGAGTCCGGATCCTCGGAGTCACGGGTCGCGCGGAGTGCGGGGCTAGCGTTCGGCTCGATCGCTTTTGGGATCGCAGCCCCCGAGGTGACGTCCAACCGCTCATCCTCGATTGGCGCAATAGGCTCCGAATCAATGGTCGGAACCGGTGCGTGTGCGGCCTCCAAAGCGCAGTTCGGCGGCAGAGCTACATCATGCCCATCGAGACAGTGCGGCGCGCTTGGCTGTGGCTCGAATCCGTCGAAGATCAAGTCCCCGCGGATGTCGGCCGTATAGTTTAGGCTTCCAAACCTGACCTGATGGCCAGGGGCGTAGCTTTCGATCTGCTCAAGGTGGCCGAGCGAATCGGCCCGCAGAGCGAAGCCGCTGAAGACGAAGATCTGTCCGGGGAGAAAAGTCTCACCCTGGACCGCATCGTTGTTGATGATCAAAGGAGCCATCGGGCCTAAAGGCGACGACACAGAGGAACTCTCAATGAAAGCACCAATGTCGGCGTCAAAACCGGCGGATCTCGGGTAGGGGGTCCTGAACTGTGCGTCAAGGCCGGATGGTAACAGGAGACAAGGGACACGATGTTTTTACCCAGGTTCAGGCCCTCTTGATGGAGGTAATACCCTACTCCTGCTTGATTAATATTGAAGATATGGGTAGTACAAGAGTAGATCTACCACGAGATCAAGGAGGCTAAACCCTAGAAGCTAGCCTATGGTATGATTGTTGTATATGGAGTTGATTCTGTCCTACGGACTACAACCCTCCGGTTTATATAGACACCGGATAGGGTTAGGGTTACATAGAGTCGGTTACAATGGTAGGATATCTTTGAATATCCGCATCGCCAAGCTTGCCTTCCACGCCAAGGAAAGTCCCATCCGGACACGGGACGAAGTCTTCAATCTTGTATCTTCATAGTCCAGGAGTCCGGCTGAAGGTATAGTATGGCTACCCGAACACCCCTAATCCAGGACTCCCTCAACCCCCACGATCACTCGATGGTGCGGTAGTACCGTGCCTCATTGTGGTAGTAGCGCACCTGAGCGGTAGTACCGTGCCCTGGCGTGGTAGTAACGTGCCTCTCAAAGCGGTAGTACCGTAGCAAGCCGCGGTAGTACCGTGGGCTCAAGAAGATGCACGTTTCAAGCACACGAAAAAGAGGTCTTTGCACAAACACTGCGAGGCAACACGACACCACAAGACCACGCTACACACAAAGGCAGAAAGGCAAATGACAAAACGAAACAACCACGAGACACCACCTCTCCAGAGAGAGGGCGGTGGCCGTAGCCACCTATGTTTGAGTCAATTGGTATGGCACCGCAAAGAATTATCCTTGGGCCCATGACCAAAACTCGTATTTGAAGCACAAGTACCATCAAACATGGCTAATGTGAAAGACTTGATCAATTTATGCACAATGGGGGGGAGAGTTCATTGAGAGAACAACACTCCCCCTATGTCCATGCCTACATCTAAACAAGACAACAAGTTGAGTATGGTGGGGTGTACAAGGGTTCAAGCAACATTGCTCGAATCAATGATATTTAGCTCATGCCTTAACTCGCGAAATCTTGCTTCATCCAATGGCTTCGTGAAAATATCTGCAAGGTTATCATGATGTTGACATAGTTGAGCTCGATCTCTCCTCGCCTAATGTGATCCCGGATGAAGTGATACCGGATCTCAATATGCTTCGTCTTGAAGTGTTGCACCGTGTTGAGAGAGATCTTGATGGCACTTTCATTGTCACACCAAAGAGGCACTTTGTCACAAATGACACCGTAATCCTTTAAAGTTTGCCTAATCCATAAGAGTTGTACACAACAAATACCGGCCGCCACATACTCCGCTTCGATGGACGAGAGAAACACACAACTTTGCTTTTTGGAAGACCAACTTACCAAAGAGCAACCAAGGAATTGGCACCCTCCGGAAGTGGACTTCCTATCCACTTTGTCTCCCGCCCAATCGGAATCCGAATACCCTACAAGCTTGAAGTTTGCTCCTCTTGGGTACCATAAGCCAAAGTTTGGGGTATGAGCCAAATATCGAAAGATTCGTTTAACCGCCACATAGTGACTTTCCTTAGGTGCGTCTTGAAACCGTGCACAAATTCCCACACTCAACATGATATTCGGTCTAGATGCACAAAGGTAGAGCAAGGAGCCTATCATGGAGCGATATACCATTTGATCCACCGCTTTACCATTGGGATCTATGTCAAGTTGGCACTTGGTGGGCATTGGAGTGGAAGCCTGCTTGACATCACTTAGCTTGAATCTCTTGAGCATGTCTTGAGTATATTTGGCTTGGTTGATGAAGGTTCCTTCTCTTCTTTGCTTCACTTCTAACCCTAGAAAGAACTTCAACTCTCCCATGGAAGACATCTCGAACTTTGAGGTCATGAGAGCGGCAAATTCCTCATTGAAAGCTTTGTTAGGGGAACCAAAGATAATATCATCAACATATAATTGGCACACAAACAACTCCCCTTTGACCTTCTTAGTAAAAAGAGTGGGGTCGATTAGCCCAACTTCAAAACCACGGTCTTGTAACAACTCGGTAAGGTGGTCATACCACGCACGTGGGGCTTGTTTGAGGACATAGAGTGCCTTATCGAGTTGATACACATGATTGGGAAAGTAGGGATCCTCGAACCCGGGGGGTTGCTTGACATAAACCAATTCATTAATGGGACCATTAAGAAAAGCACTCTTCACATCCATTTGTTGTAACTTAAAGTTACGATGATAAGCATATGCAATCAACATGCGAATGGATTCAAGACGAGCAACGGGAGCAAAGGTTTCACCGTAGTCGATACCCTCGACTTGAGAGTATCCTTGTGCTACCAAACAAGCCTTGTTGCGAATGATAATCCCATGGGCATCTTGCTTGTTCTTAATATCCACTTGGTTCCAATGACATTGTGGTTACCCGTCGGTCTTGGCACCAATCTCCACACTTTGTTGCGTTCGAAGTTGTTGAGTTCTTCATGCATGGCATTGAGCCAATCTGGATCTTCGAGCGCCTCATAGACCTTGTGGGGTTCGACACAAGAGACAAACACGTGATTCTCACAATAGTTTGCTAATTGTCTACGAGTGCTTACCCCCTTTCTTAAGCTTCCAAGCACATTCGTCATGAGATGATCCTTGGTGGAGAGCTTGGAAGCAACCTTGGCGGCACGACGCTCCAATTCCTCCTCAGGGGTGAGACGAGGAGTGGTCACTTGATCATCTTGAGCGTCGTCTTGAGCTTGTTCTTTTTCTAGAGCTTGCTCGGAGGAGAGAACTTGACCTTGGGCATCACTTGATGTGTCAACACCGTCTTGAGCATGATCTTGCCCTTGGTCATGTTCTTGAGGATGAGGGCCTTCATGTTGTTATTTGGAAGTGTGTGCCTTGGGTTGGTGATGGCTCCACTTGAGTGGAGCATTGTCCTTCTCCTTCGGCCACAAGGGGTTCCTCAATGGGTAGGATAAAGCCAACACCCATTCTTCTTATGGCTTGAGGAGGAATTTCATCACCTACATCACAAGTGCCACTTTGCTCCACTTGGGAGCCGTTATTCTCATCAAACTCCATGTTACACGTCTCCTCAATAAGTCCCGTGGATTTATTGAGGACACGGTAAGCATGAGAGTTTGTAGCATAACCAACAAGTATGCCCTCATAAGCTCTAGCCTCAAATTTAGACAACCGAACACCTTTCTTGAGAATGAAACACTTACACCCGAACACCCGAAAGTACTTGAGGTTGGGCTTGTTTCCGGTGAGTATCTCATGTGGAGTCTTCTTCAAGCCTTTGCGGAGGTAGAGCCGATTGGATGCATGACATGCGGTGTTGATGGCTTTGGCCCAAAAGTTGTAAGGAGACTTGAACTCCGCCATCATGGTCCTTGCCGCATCCATCAACGTCCGGTTCTTCCTCTCCGCAACACCGTTTTGTTGAGGGGTGTAAGGTGCGGAATATTGATGCTTGATCCCCTCATCACTAAGAAACTCATCCAAGGTGTAGTTCTTGAACTCGGTGCCGTTGTCACTTCTTATTATCAAGATCTTTGCATTGTGTTGACGTTGTGCTTCATTTGCAAAGTCAATGATGGTTTGTTGGGTCTCGCTCTTCCTCTTGAAGAAATACACCCAAGTGTATCTTGAGTAGTCATCCACAATCACCAAGCAATACTTCCTACCCCCAAGACTATCGAAGGATGGAGGCCCAAAGAGATCCAAGTGAAGGAGCTCCAAAGGCCTCTTTGAGTAAATGATAGTCGTGGGAGGGTGAGCCTTCTCATGTAGCTTTCCTTCGATACAAGCACTGCAAGCACGATCTTTAGCAAAACTAACACTCACTAGTCCACGGACATGGTCCCCCTTGAGAAGACTTTGCAAAGATATCATATTGACATGGGCTAGACAGCGATGCCAAAGCCATCCCACATCAACTTTAGCCATTAGGCATGTCACGGTCTTAGTGGGTCGCTCCGAAAAGTTAATCACATATAGACCGTTCTCGACATGCCCAACAAAGGCTACTTTAAGAGTCTTGCTCCACAAGATGGCCACGGTATCGATATCAAAGAAAGTGACAAAGCCCATGATTGCAAGTTGACGAACGGAAAGTAAATTGTATGCAAGGGACTCAACAAGCATGACCTTCTCGATCGAGATATCATGAGAGATGACCACCTTGCCAAGTCCCAATACCTTAGAAGATGAGGCGTCACCCCACTCGACATTGGTGGGCATAGATGGAATCTTGTGCACGTCCACCACCAAGTCCTTGCTTCCGGTCATATGATTTGTAGCTCCGCTATCGAGCAACCATGATCCCCCACCGGAAGCAAACACCTACAAGAGATCAATGCTTGGTTTTAGGTACCCATTTTGTAATGGGTCCTTTGATGTTAGTAACAAGGGTCTTTGGAACCCAAATAGACCATTCAATGTATTCATGAGGAGAACCAATGAATTTGGCAAAGACATGCCCATCACTAGCACGACATAACATATAAGAAGGATTAAAGTCGCCGGCTTCGATGAGAGGAGTGGCATTGCCCTTTTTGACAGCGCCACCCTTCGCATTGTTCTTCTTCTCCTTGGAAGCACTCTCTCCCTCCTTCACAAAGGTTTGCATGAGAGGAGGAGGTCGTTTGGTCTTGTCGTTCTTCATCTTGTTCTTGGACTCGGGCACGTACCCAACCCCTTCCTTGCCACAACTCCCTTTTGGTTGATCAAGAGGTCGTCGAGGTTCATCTTGCCTTGTATGCAAGTCGCAAGACCTCTCTCAAGTTTCCCCTTTACCTTAGCGTTCTCCTCAACAAGATGCACATGCTCACAACACGGGTTAGTAGCATTTGCATTATCGATTAACATCATACGAGGAAAAGTGGCTTTTTCCTTGGTTAGCTTTACTTGAAGTTGATCATGAGACTCTTTGAGGCTAGCATGAGCACCCTTCAAGGCCTTGTGAGCCTTGTCGAGTAGATCAAACTCCTCTTTGAGTCTAGCAAGATCAACCTCAAGTTCGGCTTTCTCGGAGTTTAGCACATGAGAAACAATGAGAACATGATCATGGTCTTTCTTTAACTTAGCATGATCAACGTTGTGTGACTCCTCAAGAGCCAAACGAATACCACGCTCTTCCTCAAGAGCATTGGAAAGATCCGAAATCTCATCGGCATAGTCACGACTATGCCCTTCCATCTTAGTGATGGTATCTTCGTGAGCCTCGATCATGTCATTGGCTTCACCAAGTTGTTCCAAGAGAGCAACAAAGTGCTTCTTGGATTTACCCTTAAGTTTGCCCATAAAGGCCTCAAACTCATTCACCTCCACATTAGTTCCCTCATGTTCATCAATGCTATCTGTCGAAGAAGGATGATTAATGATGGTTGTTTTGATGTTGCGGGTTACCTTGTTGGTGGCTTTAACCATGAGGCACTTGGCGGTGATGCTCTCATTGGGTGAGTCAAAGAGAGACACCCGTGGAGTCGTCGCAATGGCAACTGAGGCCATGGCAGCCAACTCACCATCTTCATCATCGTCATCATCCTCATTGTACTCTTCTTGTACCACCAATGCCTTGGGAGGAGTCTTCTTGGTGAAGTTGCTCTTGTTGGGGAACGACTTGGCCTTGTCCTTACGGATGAGCTTGCCACCATTGTCTTGCCTCTTCTCATACGGGCACTCCACAACAAAATGACTCACATTGCCACAATTGTAGCAAGTCCTTACACGTTGCTTGCTCTTCGTGCCACTTGAGTTGTTTTTGTTAAAGTTTGGCCTCAAGTTTTTCTTGATCCAAAATTGCCTTGAAGCGAGTGCCATGTGTTCATGATATGCATACTTTGTATCTTTGGGGTTGCTCTCCTCTTCTTCCTCTTCTTATTCTTCAACGGTGAGCTTGGCCTTCAATGCAAGGTTGGGCTTCTTTGCCCTTTGAGAACGAAGCACCGCATTGTCGGCGGTCTTGTCCAAAATGTTCATGGCCACAAACTCATCCAACACTTTGCTTGAGGTCAAAGTGTGGAAGTCCGGTCTTTGACGAATGACGGAGGACATGGCCTTGTGGTAGGGCATCATTGCCTTGAGGAATTTGCGCTTGATCCAATTGCCATCCGTGTCCTTGCTCCCGTGATCTCGTAGTGAGACCGCGAGTTTGGTTACTCTCCGATAAAGCTCACGAGGTTCTTCATCTTCTTTCATTGCAAACTCATCGGCCTCATCTTGCACCACTTCATAGTTGGAGCGTTGAATGCTTGCGCTTCCTCGGTAGAGAGAGACAACACAATGCCATGTGTCTTTGGCCAAGGCGAAGGGCCGAAGATGAGGTAGGTCTTCGGGTGGGATTGCATCTTGAATGATGAAGAGAGCATTCTCATTGAATTGATTATCCACGGCTTCTCGAGGAGTGAAGTTGCTTGGATCATGCGGATAAAAACCTTCTTCAATGATTCTCCAAAGATTAGTGTTCACATGATTTAAATGACGTTTAAAGCGGTAAACCCAAGAATCAAAGTCCTCATTTTTCACAATCTTAGGGGGAGGACTGGCATGATTCAAATGAGTGGAAAGAACCGGTCCACCATAAACAAGTGGTGGTTCCACATGAGCAAAGATACCGGTGCCATTCTTACCACTAGAAGAAGGAGCCTTTTCACTACTAGCTTCCCCCTTATCGGAGGTAGCATCCATCACCTTGTCGGTGGGATTAGCCACTTTCAACGGTGCGGTGGATAGTTTAAGCCCTTCAAGAAATTTAGTAAACATGCTTTCAACCTCGGTCCTCATGGAGGTTTTCAATGTCTCCAAGGCCACATTGAACTCCTCACGAGAGACCAAGGTTTCCCCATCACCCATAGACGAGATCGGATTCACACCGGAGTGTTCCTCCACACTGTCTACGGTATCAACCATACTCTTCGGACGGTAAAGTCCTTAATAAAGAGACGAGGCTCTGATACCAATTGAAAGGATCGATATGGTTGACTAGAGGGGCCGTGAATAGGCAACTAACAATTTTTAGCTTTTCTTTAACAATTTAAACTTTGCATCAAAGTGGGTTGTCTAGATATGCAACTAGGTGAGCAACCTATATGATGCAACAAGGATAGGAACACAAGCAAGCAAGTGATATGATACAAATAAGCTTGCACAAGTAAAGGCACGAGATAACCAAGAGTGGAGACGGTGGAGACGAGGATGTGTTGCCGAAGTTCCTTCCCTTTGAGAGGAAGTACGGTTGGAGCGGTGTGGAGGCACAATGCTCCCCAAGAAGCCACTAGGACCACCGTATTCTCCTCACGCCCTCACACAATGCGAGATGCCGTGATTCCACTATTGGTGCCCTTGGAGGCGGCGACCGAACCTTTACAAACAAGGTTGGGGCAATCTCCACAACTCAATTGGAGGCTGCCAACGACACCACAAAGCTTCACCATAATGGACTATGGCTCCGCGGTGACCTCAACCGTCTAGGCTGCTCAAACACCCAAGAGTAACAAGATCCGCAAGGGATTAGTGGGGGGAATAAAATTTCTCTTGGTGGAAGTTGAAGGAAATATGCCCTAGAGGCAATAATAAAGTTATTATTTATTTCCTTATATCATGATAAATGTTTATTATTCATGCTAGAATTGTATTAACCGGAAACATAATACATGTGTGAATACATAGACAAACTTAGTGTCACTAGTATGCCTCTACTTGACTAGCTCGTTAATCAAAGATGGTTATGTTTCCTAACCATGAACAAAGAGTTGATATTTGATTAACGAGGTCACATCATTAGTTGAATGATCTGATTGACATGACCCATTCCATTAGCTTAGCACCCGATCGTTTAGTATGTTGCTATTGCTTTCTTCATGACTTATACATGTTCGTATGTCTATGAGATTATGCAACTCCCGTTTGCCGGAGGAACACTTTGTGTGCTACCAAACGTCACAACGTAACTGGGTG